>NC_064626.1:517999129-518166629 GCF_023864275.1 Schistocerca cancellata
TGCATATAGGACGCTGGTGCGACCTGTTCTTAAGTATGGCTCGAGAGTTTGAGATCCATACCAGGTTGGATTAAAGGTAGACATTGAAACAATTCAGAGATGGGCTGCTAGATTTATTACTGGCACATTCGAACAAGTGTTACAGAGATGCTTTGGGAATTAAATGGGAATCCTGGAGTGAAGGCAGCATCTTTTCAAAGAATGCTATTGAGAAAATTTAGAGAACCGGTGTCTGAAACTGACTGCCAAATGATTCTACTGCTGCCAACATACATCGTACATAAGACCACAGAGGTATGATACGAGAAATTAGATATCATATGGAGGCATACAGACAGTCATTTTTCACTTGCTGTATTTACAAGTGGAACGGCACAGGAAATGTCTAGTTGTGCAGCAGGGTACTCTCTGTCACATCCCATGCAGTGGTTTGTAGAGTATCTATATAGATGTAGATGTATCCCGGGAGTTGTTGCACATAAAGTAAATGAACATCATTTGCACAGAAGTGAGCAAGAATATGATGTAAAGTAAATAACCGTATCTAGCAAAAGCCTTTTCAAGGAGGTTGGTATTCTTACACTCACTGCCCAATACATTTAATTTTAATGATTTTTCATTACTGACAATAAAAATCAGTTTCATCTGTACCGTGATATATAATTACAATATAAGACACTAAAATAATTTTCATGTAGATTTTGCCTCCTTGGCTAGGGTTCTTAAGAACTCAGGTGGAAATATATTCAAAAATCTCCATCTTACATAAATGAAGAAATGGGTATCTCTGCCCATTCAGAATAAAAACAAAATACTTCATTAGTTGTACTTCCTACAAATTATTGGAGTATCTAGATTCAGCTATTAAAATAGAAAGAATGTTAGCTACATTACAAATAGTGAATACAACACAGCATGTTATAAAGTAATAGATCTTATTTTGGCTAAAGAAAAGTGTTGCAAAAAATCTGCCCATTGTATGAGGGACATTTTGTCACACAGAAGATACAAGGCTTCAGTGCCTGTACATTATAAAAAAGAATAGATTAATTTACAACAGATGTAGTGCAAAAATGTTTTTACATGAAGAAGCTGACTATTGAGTGGACGAGTTATTAATATTACTATTTTACAGAAGTATGTAGAAACATTCTCCTAGAATGCTGGCTGCTCAAACGATTGCTTTCTTGTAAAAAAGTTATTGCACATTGAAGTGACAATGTTCACTATTTGTGCTGGGCCAAAGGTAATGGTTATTACAAGTGGTGTATACTTAATATAGTGTTGTAAAAAAGAAAACAGTAGCTGGAACTGAAATGGCAATACACACACACACACACACACACACACACACACACACACACACACACACACACACACACACACCAAGGAATGACTCGAACCTCCGATGGGGGGAGCCCCACGGACCGTGACAAGACGCCTCCGACCACGCGGCTACGCCAAACGGCCAAAAGTAAAACTTCTTGTGTAAGCTATCAGGACCACAAGATGTCCTGCTTTCATCCAACTGCTGGCTAAGAATGTGAAATGGTTTATTAAGTTAAAGTACGGGAGCTTTATTGATGTTGGTTGTGGGTAACAGGCAGTCTCGTAGCTCAGGTAAGACACAGGAGAAATGAACATGCCATTTTCCCCTAAGGGCAGAAATTGTGTTATTTAGTTCACAGAACAATATTGAATGATCTTTTTGAATGATTGTGAACAAACTGAGATCCATTTGTTAAATGGAATGGGAAGGGTAAAAGCTATATGGAAATACTGCTACAGCTGACAGTTCCCTCATGTTGCACAAATTATCAGTGATTGAGAACAAATTAATGATGGTTTATAGATTTTGTGGTTTCCTGTATCATTTAAACTTCAGAGTAGCACTTCTATTCCTAATCATTCACTAAATAGCTTCATATGTTATACTACATAAAGCTTTGCTATAATTTTGACGTTGAAATAAACAGCTCAACAAAACATTATGCACCACTTCCATATCTGTGAAGGTGTATGGGCTTAGAGTCAAAGGTAGCAGGAAGTGAAAAAATAAACCATATGAAGTAAAAAAAAAAAGTGGCAAACCCAAAACCAAAATAAAGGCAGTCTGTTCGACAGTGTGTATCTTTATACATCTGTTAAATCGAAACCTGCTGCTGGGTAACATTCAATACTTCAATACTATCTTGCTTCACAGTGTGCATTGCAACATACTTGGATCCTCCTTGAAATGCTGTCAAGGATATGGTCAAGATGTTGACGTTCATACCTGTTCTACTCTTCAATGGCAGTGCCAGCAGTGTGTGAAGCAGGTTCCTGTGACAATGCACCATATCTTGAACAATGACTCCATCACTGACAAAATGTTAACTGTAGGGATGGACAAGAGGTTCCAGGATCTCTTCCTGATCCCACACAGCCATCAAACTATGCTTGATAATGATGAGGGGTGTCTGACATTTGCACATGACACCAGCCTAAAACATAACTGACCTACCTCTCTATTGAAACCTAGATCTGCATGCCTGCGACATTATTGGTACCTGTCACTCTTCTCACTCTACTACGATGCTCATCAAGTATCAGACAAATCCCACTCTCTTTGGGGGAGAGAACCTAATGCCATTACCTCAGGTTCCATTTCCAAACACGACTGCCCACATTCTTCACTCATCACATGCTGCAAGTTTGTACTGTTGTTTATAATGCACACCAAGAAGCCAAACAGATCGTGTGAAGATTGTTGAGTACTCTCCAAAAAGGCAGCCTACAGTCTTGTTGAATTCTCCTCTGGTTACCTACAAGCCATAATTTGTAGCAGTCATTGTCCAAAGTTGTCGACAGCAGGTGACCATTACAAAGTTTGT
Source organism: Schistocerca cancellata (assembly GCF_023864275.1). NCBI lineage: Eukaryota > Metazoa > Arthropoda > Insecta > Orthoptera > Acrididae > Schistocerca > Schistocerca cancellata. The sequence goes on from NC_064626.1 coordinate 518,002,003, forward strand.
CTTGCAACAACAGCTGAAAGTTCAACTGATGTTGCCATTGTGCACAACAATTTAGCAGACAGCTTCCCAACCTGAAAACTCTTCTCATCATGGATGTACAGTCTAAGCTTGGAATGACGTTATGCATGTTGATAGATGAGCAGTGTACAATAGCCACTTTGTGTTCAAGATGGAGACTGTGCAGTCTATTGAACTGTACTGATAATGAGGGTTTGCTTTTACCTCCATTACATAGGCGTCTGTACATGGCAATTTCCTGTGGTCTAAACAGTGGTTTTTACGGCTATGCAAGTCAAGAGGATGGCACATAATTTTTTTAATCAGTTTACTTAGAAATAATTTTTACCATTTAATGGTTAAATAGAATAAGCTGCAAAATATGTTTCAATCAGTAAAGTTATAAGAATGCTTAATATGAAGTAGTTGGCAAGAGCAGCAACAGAGTAGTGCCACAGGAGCACTTTTCCTTCAAGTAATTATATGATAAAATTATTTTGTCTTTACTTAAGTTGCTTGGAGTAGTTGCTCTGTCAATGTATAATTAAACTCTTCCAAATCCCTGAAGTGTGCTCTCCTTCATATAGGGACTTAATGAATATGGTTGTGTGAGTGAATAAATAAATAAATACATGAATGAATGAATGAATGAATGAACACTTTATATATAGGATTTATAACAGTTTTAATGTATGGCACAGGAAGTACGTAGGTCAGAGTGAGAACTGTACACCTTCATTTAATCTCATTTTCTGAAGAAGAATTGTATGAAATAGGACATTAGCAGGGCACTTAAATTTTTGCACAAGGTCTTAATAAACAGGCAGAACTACATAAAAAAGGTTTTGGACAATTCTAATCAATTATTCATAAATGATCAGGTCATTGGGGCACACCTTACACATAATATGTTGTATAAGACATTTTTATGCTTTGATACTATGATATTTCTTTAACTTTGCATTATAAGAGACTGCAATTCCATGCTTTTTTTTAATTAGCACAGTGCAGCCACTTTTGTTACCTTGATTGCTTCCACTTTTTTGTCTTCAAGAAACACAGAGCATGCACAGGTCCACACAGCCTGGTTTCCACAGCAGTTCACACTGACAGAGTTGTGAGCATGCGATTCCTTTTTCATGGGCTGATCTACCGTAACTACACATGAGAGCAATATGCCCATGGAATTCACATTTGTAACAATACGTGGGATTTGAAATATACGCCTGCATCTTGAGATCAGGAAATCTGCCTTGATATATTCCAGCAAAACTGGCAGCCCTTTCCAGGTCACCATTTATCCACTTCAAAATGTTTCTCACCTCAGTACCACCCTCTTCAGACCATGCCTTTTGTAGTTCACAAACATCAATCAGAAAATTAATGGTATGACACAACACCTTTACGTTGATCATAAATACAATAGACGGGCAAGACATGTTACTGCTTGATCTCCAGTGCAGACAGTAATATTTGCTTACTGTTCAGTTTTTTTGAGTTCTTTAGAAGTTCTCGTGCCATTCGGATGACACACAGGAGAAAATTGACAGACCTTGAGTGTGAGAGTTTGAGCTTGGAAGTTCAATCCAGGCTATGTTTGTAGAATGACAGACATAATGATTTCATAAAATAATTTTGTGACAAAGAAACCAAGTGGAGAAATAGGACACACAATAAACTTTTCAGGTAAGGTTAACTTATTATTTTAACCAGTCTGAAACAAATATTTTCATTCGTTCATGAATCATTTTTTTATTATTACTTACCAAAGTTGGATAAGATATACTTCAACTAATACCTAGCAAAAATATTAATTTAACATTAAATTATGTCACCAATAATTACCAAACAATAATGGCTGTTGATTAAAGTAGGTCACAAATTTATTCGTTATATCTACTGCTTCTATGGACGACCTTCGACATTGACCTGGAATGGGATACAATGACCTTTTCAGTTCATTTGCAGTCTCTTCATGGGAATGTGATACACAGGATAAAGCGAAATTCGCACACTCGGGCTTCGCAGTGCGACTCCTCACATGCCAGCGTTAAAAAAATGTCTGTCACAAAATTTCGTCCAGTAAGTACATCCAGCAGAAAAAGGACGTTAAAGAGTGGCAATCTGGCAACACTGTAACCAAATGTACAGTAACTACCCAATATCACCTCATACCAGTTCTGCTGTACAATTGGTGCAGTGGACAGCGTTTTGGGTTAGCATGCAGGAGGTCGAGGGTTCGATCCTGGGCTGGAGTGCACTTTTTTGATATGCTAATTTCATTCTGACGTTTCATACTGTAATATACACTGTTTCTTAGTTCACATGTATCCAAAATTTACAACATTTTGTAATGCTCAACATCAGAAATACGTGGTTAGACATAAGAAACAGACAGTTGAAACAAATGACCTGTTACAGGACAGAATAACTACAAAAACATTATCAGTTTCGAGATGCTAAAGATGATAGCACAGTGCAATAACACAACATCTACTTGTCATTTCTACTACATGTAATATGAGTGTTCAGATGTTGCACGTCAGCAACCAGTGACAATAATAATGTCCATATTAATGACCACATGACCTTCACAACAGAACACATTGTCCCGAGAACAATAGATGCTCAAAGTGACCTCCCTGCATGTCCAAACACTGTACAACCCGCCAGATCACACAGCTCTGGACCCTTCACAGCAAAGCTGCACCCACAGTAACAAGAACAGCATTGAATATGCGCTACCAAGTCTTCCACATTCACCGGTGGAGTAGAGTACATGTGCACTTTCAGGTGTCCCCACAGGAAGAAATCCAGGGGATTTAGGTCAGGTGAAAGAGCTGGCCATACAATTGGACCTCCATGTCTGAGCCATTTCCCTAGAAATGTTGGGTTCAAATACTGTCACACATTAATTCCAGAGTGTGGAGATGCACCATCAAATTGGAACAATATCCTCTGCAGAACATGTAGTGGAATATCTTCCAGCACATCAGGCAGATAGTTTGAGAGAAATGCACGATACTTTCGTGCAGTCAACCGGTCAGACAACAAGTAGGGGCCCAAACACCTGTCGTCCAATATTCCGGCCCAGACGTTGATACCAAAGCAAACTTGATAGCGAGGGTCATGAGTGACGCACGGGTTAACCTCACATCAATGGCGGGCATTGTGTATATTGAAGACACCCTCATGAGCGAATGCTGCTTCATCTGACCATATTTACAGTGTTCACGAAGTCATCGTTGGCTTCCTGTTGTTGTTGGAACCATTCACAGAATTGCAACCGCTGATGGCGATCTGCAGAATGCAGGTGTTGCATGAAAGAATAATAATAGGGGTGCAGCCCATAGTAGTGCAGCACGTTAATGACCTTGTGTTGCAAGACACACAGCTGTCTTGCTACACCGTCGTGTACTTTGCTGAGGTTCTTGGTGTATGACCTCCAGAATAGCTTCCTCAGTAGCTGGAGTACAGCGAGTCTGTGGAAGACCTCTGTCATGTGATTGTGGAAGAAGAGAACCTGACTCCTGAAGGTGCTGCTCCAGATGACGAAACACATATTTATCCGGATGGCGTCGACGAGGATATCTAGCAGCGTATTCACGAGTTGGAACACCAGCCCGGTTATCAGATGCACCAAGGAACAGAAAGATATCAACATATTCATCATTTGTACATGCCATATGTCTGCCACACTGGTTTAGAGATTTACAATGAGAAAATTTAGTACGTGTACGTATGTACATTGGAGTCTGTCACAGGTGTGTTACTCCACTCGCAACTACACACTGTCTGGTGGACAGCGCATGCAGTATAAACACGTCATCACTCCTGTTCAATGTTGCACCTAACATGCATTACCCCTCTGACAGATATTGTTCTGCACGATTCATCTCAACACTGCTAATTGTGAAATGTTCAGTTTCGAATTACAATGTTTCCCTAATGGTAACAGAAGTGATGTTTCCACAATCTCATCAATAATAATAATAATAATAATAATAATAATAATAATAATAATAATTATAATAATAATAATAATGCATTGACATACATACTGAACAGCATGCAGTTACCAGACTCAATGTTGAAAGGTATAATTAATTGGACCATAGTGATAACACATACTAATAGTACTGAGTTTGGACATTATTTTCAAAGCATGTTGCTAATCCTATTGGCCCTAATGAAATGTAATGGACCTCAAGAGGGCAAGAATAATAGTTGGTACTAATCTAAGGGATCATTGGAGAAGGGTACAAAGAAAACTGGTTTCGCATATCTAGTAAATGAAGTGGTGAGAATGAATTCATGCCCATGATGTGGAAAGGGCTTCAAAGCTGACCAATCTTCCATTTCTACGATTGTAGTATGTAAGTGCAAATGTTTTCTAGAAGACCTGCTGCAATCACTGTTGATGATTAAGATGCCATATACTGTACCACCTGGACTATATTTACGAAATGAAAAACATATACCTCAAACCGGGATCGAACCCTCGACCTTCTGCATGCTAACCCAAAACTCTATCCACTGCACCAACTGTACAGCACAACCAATATGAGCTGGCAGAGGTAGTTACCATACATGTGGTTACAGTGTTGCCAGACTGCCGCTCTTTAATGTCCTTTTTCTGCCGAATGTGCTTGCCGGAGGAAATTTTGTGAGCGACATTTTTTTGTCGCTGGCATCTGAGGAATCACACCGTGAAGCCCAATTGCACGAATTTCATTTCACCCTGTATAGTCTGCATTGTTAATATATACAAAAATATAGTGCTGTTATAAATGAAAAATATAATTTTATCAATCCAGTCATAAAATTTTCAAAAAGCTTATAATATTGTGCACTACTCAAGTCGTTTGTACAAGATTGTTTATTTCTGACACATCTGGTATTTCTCAACAAGTCCCTAAAAAGTGTCATCTTTTCTGTAAGATCCCAATAGCACATTTAATTGTTTTTCTAGTTTTTGATAGATTAGTATTGAAGTTTTCTTGATAAGCCATTATATGTTTTGCTGGAAATACATGCAGAAGGCGCAGTTTCAATGGTGAGACTTCATCTCTGATGAGAATGTTTGGTGCTGAAATATTGCTTTTTGGTAAGCTTTTCTGGGTAGGTGCAGCTAACTGGCTGTAAAAAGTCCTCCATCACTTTGTTTTCCTCTAGCACCTACATCAATAACCTGAACTTTTTATCAGCATCAACAATATCCACTGAAACTACCGAAGAGTATTTCAGGCGGTTGCAATAACTTAATCCACTATGCAGTGGACATTTAAGTCTGCAATGGTGGCCGGCTATTGCTCCAATGCAACTTGAAAATTTCCATAATTATAAATTTTTTCGACTACATTCTAGAAGTGTTTGGGGTGGTGGCATTACTTCAGGTCCAAAATCTAGCACAACAGCTGAACGTTTGTCATAAAATATCAGGTTAACAGTACATCTTCCAAATCAAAATGCAAATGCTAAGTGTCTAAAAGTGGCCTTATTGCCAAAATCCTGAAAAGAAAGAGAACAGAACATTTTGGTAGGAAATAATTTAATTAATATACTTAAAATTAATAATAATGGAATAATTAAAGAAATAATCAATAATGTTTAATTTTAATGGAAATATCTCGTCAAACTGGTTTGGCTCTTACTAGCAATGTAAGAGCCTAGCATGTTTGTTTATGTCTTTTCATTATAAACAATAAAAAAATAGCAGAAATGTATTCTTTTGGTTGTGTGCTTTGTTATAGTTATCGTCAATAACAAATTTTTCTTTTAATAAGATGCATTCTCTTTTGTTCTAGAAGACAAATGAAGAAAGAAATGGAAAAAACCTGAAAACTACATTCAGGAAGAAAGTGCAAACTCCGCAGCCTAAATCTGGTTCTGCCTCCAATTCTCTGCACAAGTGGAAATTTCAACACATGGAATTCATTAAGGACATTGCTCTTCTGACCCCAAAGCTAGGGTACCTTACGTATCCTTCAGAGGGAGGGAAGGAGAAGAAGAATAAGAAGAAAAAAAGAGAAGAGGAGGAGGAGGAGGAGGAGGAGGAGGAGGAGGAAGCAGCTACTGGCATAGATGGAAAAATCAGAGACCAGTGTCTTAGAACTTGTGGGAATTTGGCATCATTGCCAAAAATTACACAGTTTAGTGACGTGATGATACATAGAACAATCACAGAGCACTTTACATACAAAGCATATAACACATAATACCAAAAAATAGAGACAAACAAAATTTATGGACAGATAAAAACACTTGTTCTTTCTTTCTATTATCAAACTGGTGGTTGATCTTGGTGATAAATGCTGCAACAGAGCCCTCCAACCTCCAGTGTGGTGCAACACATAGTAAGTAATAGTGGAATCCTAGTCCAGCATGTAATCCCGGAGCAATGCTGGAGAGTGAAAGCGTCTGCCGTAGTGGGAGCTTGGTGGGTCGTCATCAGTGATTTTTGGAGTATGGAAACGGATATCAAACCCTGCTGTTGAGATGGTAGCATCTGTGCAAAGTTCCACATTGCTGGAATTGAAAGCAGAAGTATTGTCCACAGGTTGTAAACAATGGTGGTTGTCGTCCTGTTCCACCAGCACCAAAGCGGGCTTTCAGTGTTGGACTGATGAAGTTGAAGGTTTGCCTTTCATCATGATGGGAAATGTCTGTTCTCCTCCCTCCCCCCCCCCCCCTCCCCAAAAGATCTTGTAGCATCCAAAATATAGTAGTTGGAGAGCAGCAAAAATCTCATAGCATGACATAAGAGAAATCACGTAATCAACTGTGAATTAAATCTTACCATATGCCATGAGCTTGAGATGGCAGTGAGGATGTTGGCTATGTGAAGTTGGACTTTTTCACCAAAAATGGTAATTCTGCAGTAGTCAATGATGGAAAAGGTAAGAGGAATTCAGCTGCCAATGTGAGGCATTCACTATACAGTACTTCTGTAAGCGAAGACTTCAGGTCGCCTTCTTTGAAGTTTGGGTATCAAGTATGAACCATGGCAAAGTGTCAGTGCATTGTATGTTGTGGCACAACAAAGTGGCTTTCAGGGTTGGGTGCCACCTTTTGATCAGCCTATTGCTTTGAGGGTGATAAGTAGTTGTATGGAAGCACTGAACTTTGAACAATTCGTACAACCTGACAAAGAGAATTGATTCAAATTGCCACCCCTGGTCGGTTGTGATAGACACTGGCCATGAAATATCCAAATGCTAATGAACGTCCATGCCATACATTCCACTGTTATATCTTTTCAGGAAACGGCCCCATCCCACCACGTTGTATAGTTGATGGCTGACAGAATGTACCTGAAGCCATTAGACTCTTGCAAAGATTGAGTCCAGGTGCAAATGTGTGAAGGTACTGTGAATCGGCCACACAAACTGCTTTATAACGAGTTTTGTGGTGGGGTTAACTGCTGGATGTGACAGAATACACAAGCTGTCAAATACTATTTTCCTGAACAAGGTCAGAGCCAAGGGCCACGGTCTGCTATGTGATGTATTGCACGATAGGTAGGTGTGAGAAGTAGATATTCTGATGTATTGAAGCTGCAAGGTTGTAGTGGGTCGTGTGAGAGGTCCTGCTACTGTTTATCTTGTTCTTATACTGCAGCCAAATAGCTGAAATCAAATCCCTCCCCTTACATGCTGGATATCAGTTGAAAGCTGTGCAATAAAGTATAAGTGTCTGAAACAGTGGACACACACACACACACACACACACACACACACACACACACACACACACACACACACACACACACACACACACACACACGTGCGTGCATGTCCAAATGTTTCGATTAGGATTACAGACAGCACAGACCAAGGGGCTTTGATCAGTGAAAAAATGTGAGGCCCTCTATATCTTCTTTAGATTATTTTACTGCCTCATACAGAGCCAGTAAGTTTTTGCCACCCTTGTAATTTTTTTGAAAAATGTGGAGATTGCTGGACACCATTCACTGTTTGTTGTAAAACTGTACCAATGGCAGTATTGCTAGCTTCAGCAGTGATAGGCTGACGGGCTGTAGGTGACGGGTGAACCAGGGTCACGGTGTTCTGTAATGATCATTTGATTTAATCAAAAACTCTTGACATTTACTCTCATAATGTTACACAAGATTCTTTCTTGTATTTTTCCCAGACAGAGTGTCGATTAGAGGAGCTTGAATTGCCATGGACTGTGGAATGTGATGCCACTAGAAGTCAATCATATCTAAGAATCTCCTAAGTTCTTTGCAAGCTGTGGGCCTAGATGTCAGCTGAATTAACTTCGTTCTATCCTCCATCACCCTACTCCCCTCTGATCATACAGAATGTCCCAAAAATGTTACATTCTTTGGTCGTAGCTGATATATCTTGGTATTCACTACTGCATCTAACTGTTCCAGGTTACAAGAAATATGTTGGAGGTGTTTTTCGTGCTCTTGTGGCAAAGGAGAAGAAATGAACACGTCCTTGTTGTGTTATGAAAAACAAAATGGGAGTTTGTGCAGAGCAAAATCTATGAATCACTGCCACATCTGTGCCGTATTATTCAGTCCAGAAGGCATGTATGAGGCGCGTTCAATAAGTTGTGGGACATCAAGGAATATTCCTGTTTCAGCCCCTACAGTTTCATGAAGTTACGATAGGTGGCGGTGCTATACGTAGCCTTCAAAATGGTGTTCCAAGCAGAGAGCTGTCACTAAGTTTCTTTTGGTGAAAAATCAGAGTATCACAGATATTCGTAGGCATTTGCAGATTGTCTATGGAGACCTAAAGTGAATAAAAGCACAGCAAGTCGTCGAGTGTGGCATCTGTCATCATCGTGAACAGAAGACCATAAAGAGCAACGATGAACCGTCTGTGCAGTATTGCTTGCACGGTAATAGGCTGATCACGACAATTTTTTTGTCGAACATTGTCACAGGTGATGAAACCCGGGTTTATCACTTCAAACTGGAAACAAAATGGCAATCCAGGGAGTGGCGCCACACCACCTCTCCTCTGAAGAAAAAGTGCTGGATTTTCTGCAGAATTATAAATATATTTTCAGTCATTTCACTTCACAATATAAATCAATAAAACACACATAACTTCTTCTCCATCCTCACAGTTCTAACTCAGGCAAACAACTGTAGTAAAAACAAAGATTTTCTTCCAACAACACACTGCAAAGAAATTACTATCATATATCAATCTATTTATGCATAATAATCTTTGGAACATACATCTCACAAATAAAATACAAATAATTGTTTATCTTTTTTGAAAAGTCCATAATCATCATTGTAATTGCATTAAGTATTTATAAATGTTGACATTTAAACATATTCGCATAGCTACGTAGTAGTGAATTTTTGGCTTTTATGTTTTCAGTATGGTATCATTCATTTCGTATGATCAAAGATCGGTTAGTACATTTATCTTACCATAAACAGTCGTCACAAAAATGCAAACCAACTTCTCATTCTACATTACAATGCAACGGGGCACACAACTTTGTGCAACTGAGAGCAGCTCACAAAATTTCACTGGACAGTTCTTCCTCATCCACAGATTTTGCACCTTCAGACTTCCATCTCCTTGGCCCAATGAAGGATGAACGCCTGAAGGATGTACTCCATGGAATGTGTATGGTGGGGGTGTTATTTGTGCAGCTAGATGTTGGCTCTGATGTTGACCAGTAGAGTGATATGATGTGGGCATACAGTTCCTCCCAAGTAAGGTGGCATAATACTGTCGCATGGACGGAAATTATGTTGTAAAATACAGTTTCATTGCCAGAAGAGTAAGGAATAATATGGTGCATTAGAATACTAAATAAAAGAAACCTGCTTTCAGAAAAAAAGTTTGTTGCTTGCTTACTGAATGCTCCCACAAAAAATTCAAATAAACGAAAGTGGATAATAATAGCAGTTTAGAAATGCTCATGGTTGTCATCAGTATTTGCAAGTAAGCCTTCCAGCAGTCTGTAATGCTGAATACTGAAGCACTGGATAAAGAGTGTGAGAAGTCTTGGATATTTGGTACTGGATAGCAAACAGAAATGATCCAAGAACTGAGGGCCCTATAGTCTCCACATATCCGAAAAGTACCATTTTTTTTTTGGAGGCAAATGAATCGACAATGCTTATGTACTGTTTGAAGGGTGTAAAATGCTCTTGGTTAACAAATCATCTACCACAGCTTTTATGATCTGTAACCTGTCAAAGGAAAGATGCCGTGCCTTACAAGAGACAGGCAGTGTCTCTGTAGTTTCACTCTGGCTGGTGACACTCACACGATTGAGGAACATCAGCTGTCACAACTTAGAATAATTTTTACTCTCACATTTCATTACTAGTTTTGTTATATAACATTTCCTATGAACTCTGTCACCCTTAATGCCATGGTGGGTCAGAGACAGGGAAACACTAAATGCACATGTATGCAATTTACTGTCATTAACCTGTACACCTGTACATACACTATAGGTGCAGAAGGAAGGTAGTTGTAGTGGGTAGTTGATGACATCCAAAAAGATTCCAACAGATTGACGCACTGCTGAGTGGTGTCCACCACTTTTTAGCAGCAACAGCAGCAGCGGCAGCAGCAGCAGCAGCAACAGCAACATCTGCATCACTAACTCATCAGGGTATCTATATTCGTTGTCATCCTCTGCATTGGTAATAAAGTTCTGTACTCCGATTTATAGGTCCTTCGCTTCACACCAGATATCTGTGAAGCTGCGATCCTGTGAAGGAAGGAACTCAAAAGAGACGAGGGGTGAACATTGTAATAACAAAAGTTGAAGTTTGACCTCTGTCTAGTTGGGTCACTTGTGCAGTAACATCTGTATTGATTATTTAATTGGATGGATAAAAAATCTACTCACCAAGCAGCGTCAGAACACACACATGAAAGACAGTTGTAATTGACAAGCTTTCAGAGCCAGTAGCTCCTTCTTCAGGCAGAAGGTTTGAAGGGGATGGAATAGGGGTGAACGAAAAGGACTGGAGAGGTCTAGGAAAAGGGGTAGATTTTGGGAAAGTCACCCAGAACTGTGGGTCAGGGTAGACTTACTGTATGGAATGAGACCACCTCTTACAATACCAGTATATACAGCACAATATGCCAGTACTTTTAAACAAAATGACATAACATTTTTCATTTTGTTCCTGGACCAAAAGTAATTTTGGGTCAGAGAGAGAGAGAGAGAGAGAGAGAGAGAGAGAGAGAGAGAGAGAGTATTTCAAAATATTTATTCACAAAAATACAAGCTTCATTTGGTATATATCACAACATACATGTATATGCACTTTCCAAAGGCAAGTGTCATTGCAGAAACATTTCTTATTAATAAATGGCAGTAGGAGAATTACAAAGGTGACACTTGGAAACATCAGCCATAAGGCACTAGCCTCATTTCTTTGTAAGACACATCGCATAAAAGATACAAAATAAATTTGTTGTACTATCAAAATAGGAACTCTCAGTATAAAACAATTACACAGAGTATGCCACGGTTACACAATTTTCATAGAAAGGAGTGATTGCAGGTACATTCTTCATTCTCAAAGGAGAAAATAAAAAGTTCCTAAAATTTATATATGAGGAGTTCTCTATAAACAAACATATAATTTACTGAGCTTCATACCTGTCTTAATGCCAGTCACAAAAGTCAGGCACTAACAAAAATGTCAGGTATGGAATACATACTAACTCTCATGCGGCAAGATGTATCACATCCATGAGCATTCACAAGTATGACGATATCCGTTGAGTCAAGATATGCTCATTTAAAAAAAAAAAAATACAAATGAATACTTTTACTCCATAATTTACTGGAAATTTGCTCTCAGTTTCTTCTGCTCATACATCTCCAGGAATAAAGCTAGCTTACTACTTATTCTTTTACACCCACCACCACCACGAAAAGAAGGACTCAAAAAACTGTTAATAAATTCATCAATAAGAATTTGTGGTTCTGTTAGTCCTTTCTCATACACCGATTTTTTTATGAACTTCAATATGTCTTCTTCTTCTAGTTGTTTAAACTGAAAATGGGTTACACTTCCACAAAAAGTTAGACTACTACCATCCAACTGTGTGCTGAAACTGTTATCAATGTCATTAGCAATAAAATTTTGTTCAGTGGTAAAAATGAAAATGAATATTACTTTAAGAAACTGCCTGTTCATTAATTCATAGTTTCTTTTCAATTCCAACATCATGTTTACATCACTTTTTTTCAGGTCATCTATTATGACTAAATTATAACCACACAAAGACATGCGTTTGTCAATGTCACCTGCTGAGAGCTCAGAATGAACAGGTGCCATAAAATGCTGGACATTTTCTGACCATGGGAAAAACTGAGCTATTAGTGATGCTACATATGTTTTTCCAACACCAGAACTACCTGAAAATATCAGAAATTTTACATCTGAATCCATAGGTGAATTCATGGTCTCGATAGTCCTTATTAACTGGTCTTTAATTTCATCTTGGCCAAAGACGTTTTCATCCAATACACCTCTAAGTTTTTCTATGTTAAACACTTTATTGCAGGTGTTCTGAAACAGTAAATGAATACTTATCAAAACAACACTCAGGATAAAGCACATTAGAAACAGTGTCCACCACCTACACAACTTCCTTTCTGGTTCCTTATGACTGTGCATACTAGATGTGACCATACACTTTGGGGATTCTTCATGTGCAGATTGTGTGCTGAATGGGTATACAATTTCATCACACTTTAAAAAAACTGATGGTGAATTATATTCACCACTATTATTAATTCTATAGCCAATCCACCTCTGCCGCAAAATAGAAACTTCTTTACTACCTATATGCTTCACTGTAATTTCCTGCTGATATATCTGTCCAAAGCCAGCTGGTGAGAGCACAGTTTGTTTAACCCCCCTCTTACATATAACTGTTGTTTTGATGGCGGTGTTGCACATCTCATTTCCACAGGAAGTAGTCATTTTGTGCAACTGCTGTTTGTTGTTTTTATGGAAGCATTCCTTACTGTCTCTGAAATGCAATGAAAATAAAATATTAACTCATTTTATCACAGTACTGGATTAAGGCATGTTTTTTTTATGGCATAAGTTCAATTCTCACATACCACCAAGGTAATAGTTAGATATACGTTCTAATTCATAAAGTAAAATGTACATGTATTAAAATATTTGAGGCAGCTTGCAAGTTTTCTTTCTCTTGTGTGTGCGGTTGTCAACAACTCTGTGTTTCTGTTATTTGATGAGTGGTCTCCCTTACTCTACAATTATTTAGCTTCTACCAGAACTTTTGGGTTTTAAATTAGTTTGTTTTTGGATAAAAGTGGCTTTTCAGGTGCACTTGCAAGTACAGGGATCCATACTGACAATTATTTCAGTCTGAGTGGTGGCATCAATTTTGATGCATTTTCTTTGTCAGTGAAGTGGAGGTTGTAGAAAAGCAGGAGTATGCATTGCCTTGTACACCTTTTTCCATTAGTGGAGAATGTCAATTTTGTTACCTTTAGTTTTTGCATCTTTTTCTCTGCAAGGCATACAGGGCATTCACACATCCACGTAGCACAGTTTTCCAACCAGTTAACGCAGACAGACGGTCAAACGCTGCTCGCTACATCCACCATATGGTGCCAGACTTCTACACACGAGGGTAGTATGCTCATACCTTTTACATTTATAAAATGTGTGGGATTTGGAATATGCAGATGAATTAGGAGTGCAGAGGGAATTTCACTGTTAAATGGAGAGTACAGACATGGTGAAAGAGACGATGATAGAAGAAATTAATGTCAAATTGGAAGATATAGGGGATTCAATATTAGAAGCAGAGTTTGGCAAACTTGTAAGCCACTTGATCTAACTAGGCAAAAGAGATAAACATTTCACTGGAATTTCTAAAATCATTGGAGGAAGTGCCAACCAAATTGTTATTCCAGTTATTCAGTAGAATCTACAAGACTGCCATCTATGGGACCATCAAACTCTTGAGAGAATATATCCATGCAATCCCAAAGACATCAAATGTGAAAAATGTAAAAATTATCATACGGTTGGCTAAACATCTCATGCGGCCTAGTTACTGATAAGAATATTATATAGAAGAAATGAAAAGAAGATTAAAGAGCAATTAGATGACAATCTGTTTGGCTTTAGGAAATATAAAGACCCAAAGAAGCGATTCCAAGGCTTCGCTTGATGACGTAGGAAGACATCAGAAAAATCAACACTCCATAGAATTTTTCAGCCCAGAAAATTGAATTCCAAGATAACATGATACAAGATGTCTGAAGATAGAAGATAGATAGATAGAGAGAGAGAGAGAGAGAGAGAGAGAGAGAGAGAGAGAGAGAGAGAGACACGAGTCACGCAAGGGTGCAGACTTTCTCCCCAACTGTTTAACCTGAACCACAAAAGCAAAGAATAGATGGAAATTTCAGGAATGAGATTCAAATGCAGGATATCAATGATACGATTCATTAATGGCATTCCTATCCTCGGTGACAGAGAAAAACTTACAGGTGTTGTTGAAAAGAATGAACTGTAAAATCTGCACAAAAAACAAAATAAATGAAAGATGAAAGTAATTCTGATTTTTTAAAATAGAGAGAGAGCACGAGATCAGTGATCAAATAGGAATCAAAATTTGGGGCTCCACAGTGGGTGGACTGAAAGAATTCTGCCAACTTGAAAGGAAAGTAGCACATAATAGCTGAAGTGAGATTTTCCACTAATCATTTAGATCACCTATATGGTCCACATCCTTCATTGTTTTGTCTCTTTTGTTAGCTATCACTTACATCTGTCATCTTAACACTTTCTCTTCTTCAGTGTTTTATATATACATAAATAAATATTTTCGTCACCAACTACGCTAGTTTCATCTTCCTCCTATTATCTTGTTCCATTTATAGTCCACTTCTCTTTTTTTATTTATTGATTTATTTATTTAACATTCCATAGTTTTAACGTTCGTTATTCGCTGTTTTCCAGCCAACAATCACTGCTGACAATCTCTTCCACACCTACCAGTATCATCCATTTCCATCGATTTCTTGTTGCCGGTGATATTTTTGTGCCATTGGCTATCTTTCTCTTTTGCGGCACGCGCTCTCTCTTTTGCGGCACGCGCTATCTTTGTTTTTGAGCAACGTGTGTTCTTTTCCCCTGATCTGGACATACTTGCTTGGTCTGGTCAACTTTTTCCGTATTTTTCTTATTTAGTGGTCTTCCTTTGATATTGAACATTACCAACACAATTTATTTCTTTCTCGTCCTTCCCTCCGTGTTTTATTCCTTCTTATGATTACTATTTCAACTTTAGTTATTTAATTTCCCTACCCACCAGTTACCCACTATGTACCCTAATCCTATACCACATTATTTACATTCATTCCGGAAACATGCATTCACCGTAGCCAAACTGCAATCCCACATGCTTTTCCTCCGAATTGGAATTACCCCTAAAGGACTTACCTAAAAAGTTCCCATCTCTGGGTGCAATTCCTCCTTCCACCAGTCTCTCCTGGCCTTCCAGAACCTTCAATCCTTAGCCCTTACCCACCTTGTCCTGAATCTCTACATTACTTCATGTAACCACCACTCCCAACAGCTCCTATCTCTCTTCAAAGTCCTCCACCTCTCAAACCCTTGCTTGGAGAACACACTCAGGAACTTCATCCTAGAAGCCAGCTGCAAACTTGAGTTCCATGCCACACACCACCTGAAAAAACTATCCACAGTGCTAGTGCAACACCTAAGAAGTGGGGTCCCTCCCTATCCCTCACAAACACCAACCACAACAGAACCTTCAACAAACCCCCCTCATAGCCAACAAACCTAGCCTAGCCACCCTACTCAATCTCCCCATCCCAGCACATACCCCACACAGACCAAATCTCAACTATAACCACAGTCAAATGCCACATATCACCAGTCCCAATTCAGTTCTAAGCCTCTCATCCAGATCCTTCTCTCCTCCAGAGACATCTGTTCTATCAAAAGGCTTAACCTTTAGCCCCACGCCTAAATTCAACCACACTGCCCTCGTTAAAGATCTCCTCTCATTCACCCGGAACGTCAACTGGAAATATCACTTCACTACCCAAACACAGCCCCCAAATACTAGACCCAGTGTTGAAC
The DNA here is from genome assembly GCF_023864275.1 of Schistocerca cancellata. Taxonomy (NCBI): domain Eukaryota; kingdom Metazoa; phylum Arthropoda; class Insecta; order Orthoptera; family Acrididae; genus Schistocerca; species Schistocerca cancellata. The sequence goes on from NC_064626.1 coordinate 518,018,138, forward strand.
CCTGTCTAGAACAGTTCCAACCGCCTTCTCAAAGGGATCCTCCGCCCCTCCCCCAAAACCATCCCTTGCAGACATTTCAGGAATTCCTCACCATCCAGTGTTGCCTCCCAGTCCTTCTTGAAGAACATCCCGACAACCCCCAACATCACCCCAGCAGAATCCCTTGCCATTAAGGAGCTGAAAATAGACCGCTCTATTGTCATCCTCCCGGTGGATAAAGGCTCCACAACTGTCGTACTTGACCGTGTGGAGTAGTATGTGGCAGAAGGACTGCGTCAACTCTCCGACACCTCAACCTACAAAGCTGTTACCCAGGATCCCATTCCCTCCATCCAGACTGAGCTGCAGAAGATCTTAAAAATCCAAGGTCCCTCACAAGGCCTCACAACGGCTTCCATAGACTTACTCACTCCACCTGAGCCACGTACCTCTACCTTCTACCTATTACCCAAAATCCACAAAGAGAACCATCCTGGCCGTCCCATTGTAGCAGGCTTCAAAGCCCCAACAGAACGTATCTCAGCTCTGGTAGACCAGCACCTCCAACCTATCACCCGCAGACTCCCATCCTACATCAAAGACACAAACCACTTCCTAGAACACCTCAAATCCATTCCCACTCCTCTCCCACCTGAAACCTTTCTTGTCACCATAGATGCTACATCCCTTTACACAAACATCCCACATACCCATGGTCTCTCTGCCCTTGAGCACTACCTCTCCCAACGCCCACCCGAAGATCTTCCAAAAACCTCGTTCCTTATCACACTTACCTACTTCATCCTCACCCATAATTACTTCACTTTTGAAGGACAGACCTACAAACAAATCAGGGGAACGACCATGGGAACCAGGATGGCTCCGTCCTATGCCAACCTCTTCATGGGCCGCATGGAGGAGGCTTTCCTGAAGACCCAACAGCTGGGTATAGGCCTGGTATAGGTTTATAGATGACATCTTTGTGGTCTGGACTCATGGTGAAGAAACACTCCTTAATTTCCTCCATAACCTCAACTCCTTTTCGAATCCGAATTTCACCTGGTCCTTCTCCAAAACCCAAGCCACCTTCCTGGATGTTGACCTTAATCTTGTTGAAGCTCACATCCACACCTCTGTCCATATCAAACCCACAAACAAACAACAGTACCTTCACTATGATAGCTGCCATCCTTTCCACATCAAACGCTCCCTTCCCTACAGCCTAGGTATTCGTGGCAAACGTATCTGCTCCAGTGACGAATCCCTCAACAATTACACCAATAACCTGACCAGTGCTTTCCTCTCCCGCAACTATCCTGCAGACCTTGTCCACAAACAGATCTCCCGAGCAATACATTCCTCCCCGTCCAACAACAATGTTCCTACCCCCAGACCACACAGAAGCATCCCCCTTGTCACCCAATATTATCCTGGCCTCGAAAACATCAACAAATTACTCCGCCAGGGATATGACTTTCTCAAGTCAACCCCTGAAATGAGATCATCCCTTGACAAAATTCTCCCCACACCACCCAGAGTTGCCTTTCGTCGCCCCCCTTACCTCCGTAACATCCTTGTTCAACCCTAAAATATTCCCAGACTACCTTCTCTACCCAGCGGTTACTACCCCTGTAACCGACCCCGTTGCAAAACCTGCCCCATGCATCCCCCCACAAACACCTACTCCAGCCCCGCTACTGGTAAAACATACACAATTCAAGGCAGGGCCACGTGTGAAACTACACGTCATTTACCAACTGACATGCCTGCACTGCACAGCCTTTTACATCAGTACGACAACAACTAAACTGGCTGAGCGCATGAATGGACACAGACGAACTGTCCGCCTAGGAGATGCCCAATACCCAGTAGCGGAGCATGCCCTCCAGCATAATTCTAGGGTCCTAGGAACCTGCTACACTGTATGTGCCATTTGGCTTCTCCCACCCAACACCAGTCCCTCTGAACTGCGGAGATGGGAACTTGCACTCCAACACATCCCTTCATCCCCCTGGACTGAACCTATGTTAAACAACCTCACTCCCATTTACACTTCAGTCTTCTCCTCTTTCCCTTTCCTCTTTAGCCATTCATGCATCTTTTCATCCTACATAGTTGTGTTTATCTTTATACTATATACCTCTTTACTTCTGTATGCATCCTCTTTGGTTTGAAGCTGGCACAGTACTTACAGTAGAATATCTTTGGCTTCCCTCTGACAACCATGCCTCCATCCTTGCTACCCTCCCTGTTTTCCTTTCCCTGTTGCTTCATAACCTGGGTTGTGAGTAACTGAATCTTCTTTCCGTTCTTCCCTTTCTTTCCCCTGTCTCCTCACTGATGAAGGAACATTTGTTCCGAAAGCTAGGAACGTAAATTTTTGGTTCTGTTTTTTGTGTATCTATCGGCTGTACTGAGCTGAGGTAAGTACTGGCCAGCCCCTCTATCTCTTTGTTAGTATTTGTTTCACATCTTTATATGAGATTTTCCATTAATCATTTAGTATAGATATGTAAGCTGATTGAACTGATCTGTTCCTGTACACATTTATTGTTTTCATGCTGTGACTTCTTTCAGGGCAAAGTCAAATGGTAGGTGTAAAATATGAAGGCTGCATAACCTTGAACATTCAATTAGCTTCACCACAGGTGATTTTACTGGTCACTTTCCTGCTTCTTGGCATATACCAGACATTATCTGCCCCAAATGGAATGATCACTCCGGCAGTTAATGCACATTGGTGTGTAACTACGAGGATTCTGTTCCATGTACTGCTGATCCATATCTACCACACGATGATTCACTTGTAGCTGCTACATTGATGTACCCAAATTTCTCATATTTGAAGCACCTTATTTAATTCTGTATAATAGGTCACATCTCAAGGTGGATATATTCAAGAAATCAGTCCCATTGTCAAGGAAGTTATATGTATAACTACATCTGATGGCTAAGAGGAACAAATTTTATCACAATGAAAAGAAAACCATGTTCTTTATGATTTAAGCTTTATTACCAATTAATGTATTTATGAGTGACAGATATCAAAGCTATGTAACATATGTTACAGTAATATTTTTGGTAGAAATTTAATCCAATGACAGATATTTCTATACGTAAAATGTGGTGAACTACTTTTTTCATTTGACTAATGTGTCAATTCCATTTCAGTACATATATATAATATTTTATACCAACATCTAAAAAACCCTGCTCATCTTCATCACAATCACAGTTAAGCTGTAGAGAATTTAAGTAATTTGTAAAGGGTAAATCTGGAAAGAGTTCCCTACACTGTGGCTATGCCATTTCTCCTAAATTTACTGTTCCATTATGTACAGTACTTCTGGGAAGTCAGGAGAGAGGTAATGGTGGAAGTAAATTGCATAGGTGGGTCATGAGCTGTGTCTGGGTGGCTTAGTTAATGACAGCATTGCCTGTGAAAGGCAACGTTCTAGGATGGTGTCCCAGTAAAGCACATGGTTCTGATCTGTTAGGAAGTTTCACAAAATAACTTGACACTATGCATTTGCACTGAAAATATCCTCTGTAGTTTAAGAGTGTTGTCCAACAAAATTGATCTGCACGATACCAAACTAAATCACATTAACTGTAAGTCAGGTATTGGTTCTGGACAATACTCTAACTGTTAAGGAAGTTGCAATGGACTTCTGGAAGCCTCTCAATCTAATGACTTTCACTTATTTTGTAATCATTAATAAGGGAGTAGACTTGTCAACTAAAGGAAATGAAAGTACTGCATTCAATTGCTATATTTTTCAGCTTCTGAAATAATTACATCCCTCTCATCAACTTTATACTATTGGCACACTCACTGAGAGTTTATGGAGCTGCAGTATGTTACACAGCATGAAGCTGTCGGGCGGAGTTCTTTCTTCGGAGGAGTAGGAGGAGGGGGTAAAAGCAAATCTTCTGGCACAATAAGAGAAATGCTGAACGCATGAGAATTGGTTGCACTGTACAATGAAAAGCAATACCTCAATAAAGCAATGGTTATGTGCACTACAAATTTATTTGACAATGACGCTGTGTCACATTTTTGCCAAGTGTTGAAGCATCGGCAGAAACAAATGACTACACATAGCTTCCTTGTAAAAAAGAATTAGTTGTGTATCATGAATAATAAAGTACATAACTCTGTATGTATAATTTTATTTGTAAATAAATGGCATGAACTATATAAACTTTTAGTACTTTTTCTGCATAGACTGCATTATTGTATTTTACATTGATTTATATGGATAAATTATTTCACTTAATGAGTGTTTGCACTATGAGTAAGATTCTGGAAGGAATTATGTTCACTTTGCGAGGTTATACTGTACAAGGGGTGTTAAACAAATAACACAACACTTTTTTTTCTTCTGAAAGCATGTTGGTTTCATTCAGGATTTCAATACATTATATTATTCCACACTATTCTCGCTACAAAACATAATCTGCATTCAATGCGACAGCCTTGCAGCACCTTACTGGGATGGCTTGCATGCCCACATGCAACAACTGCATTGGTCGAAATCAGAGTCAACATCTTGCTACATAAATAACCACCCCATTATCCATAGATTGCTTTCTGTGGAGTGTATCCTTCATTGGGCCAAACAGAAGGAAATCAGAGGGTGCGAGGTTGGCCTGTAGGGTAGATGAGGAAGAACAGTCCAATGGAGCTTGTGTGAGGCTTTGCATTATCATGGAGAAGGATAAGTTTATTTGCATTCTGTGGCAACAGACACATGCTGAAATCATTTCTTCAGTTTCCTGAGGGTAGCGTAATACACAACAGAGTTGATCACTGCTCCATGAAGGAGGACATCAAACAGAATAACCCTTTCAGAGTGCCAGAAGACTGTCGCCATGACTACCTGCTAAGGTTGCGGGTTTGAAATTTTCTTTGGAGGACAGGCAGTGATTGGTTGATTAATTGAGAGGGTTTATGGGACCGAACAGTGAGGTCATCAGTACCGTGATTCCGAAGCTACTCACGGAAGAAAGGCAGTACATTAAAAGCGGATTGGTCCAATCAGGGGGCAAATTATGAAATAGTGAAGTTAAAGCACACACAGTGAAAGGCATAAAATGTGAGACCAAATCTAAAATCTGGAGGGGGGGGAAAAAAAGAAAGAACGGTCTCCCCATGGGAGAGTGGTCATGGGGTCCCAGACCGAGAAGACACGAAGAGAGGTCCCAACCACAACCACCCTGCCCCTGCTCCAGGAGTAAAGCAAAACCTTATATCTGCAAATAAAAACAACTTTCACAGAGGAAATTGAGGGCCAGTTCAACCATCTATGAATCGCCTGCTAATATTTAAATTAAGGAATCTGGAAGACTATACTTAACGCAAATGGCCAAAAGAAGGGGACATTCAACCAATATGGGGGATACCATCAGTCTGGCTCCACAACCACATTGTGGGGTCGGTTCGTTGCACAGGAGGAAGCAATGGGTGAACCTGGTATGACCAAAGCGTAGATGGCATAAAACAGTGGACCCCTTCCCAGAGGAGAAAAAGAAAGAGCACCAAACTGCAGTAGCCTCCTTGATGGCACGTAGTTTATTACTGTGAGCAATAGTGCACCACATGTCATTCCACTTTTGGGAAAAGAGACATTTGATGTAGATCTGCATATCCAAAGCTGGAATCATGAAAGGGAATGGAGGGTAAGTATATGCTTCTCTAGCCAAATGGTCAGCCAGTTCATTCCCTGGGATGCCCACATGACTTGGGACCCAGAGAAAGACAAGTGAGCAGGTGGCATGTTTGAGGGCAGAGAGAAGTCATGGATAGCAAAACGTGACAGGAGTAGCATTGGTTGACAGCCTGCAGGCTGCTCATTGAGTCAGTACAAATTAAGACACTGTGGAGGGAGACCTGAGAAACAAAATGGATGGCTCTGTGAATGGCTAGAAGCTCTGCTGTGAACACACTACATGATCCCGGCAATAAATCGTATTCTAAGCCAGTAGGAGACATGAAAGTGTATCCCACCTTATCAACTGTCTTAGAACCCTCAGTGTAGCAGATGGTGGCACCCTGGAACTCTGCAAGGATGGCACATACAAGACACCAGAAAACCAAAACAGAGACCTCAGGACCCCAGAATAGATCGCTCCTAATTCATGGTCTAGCCACTATCCAAGGGGGAGGTGTGGGAGGAAATACATGGAGCGCATTCAGTGAGTGGAGATGGAGATCCCGACAGAGGGAAGTAAGACACAGTCCAACTGGTGATCCCATCTGTGGGCGGTTGTCAGGAGGTGCAAAGAGGAGAGGGGACACAGAGGGTCAATGAATTGACGAATGGCGATTGCGTAAGAAACCAGGAGTTGGTTCTATCATATTTGGAGAGGGGGAATCCCCACTTCTGTGAGGAGACTTAACAGGTTGAGTGGGAAAGGCACCAATAGCCAGATGCACCCCAAAATGTGAACAGGGTCAAATATTCACCGATTGGAAGGAACCGCTGAGCCATAAACCTGACTGTCATAATCTAATCTGCGCAAGACCAGAGCATGGTAAAGATGGAGAAGAGTGCTACGTTCTGCACCCTAAGGTATGTGGGCCAGGAGGCGCGAGAATTAAGCTTCTGCAGGCATGTAGTCTTTAGATGGCAAATATGGGGCAGCCACGGCAGCTTTTTATCAAAAATAAGGTCCAAGGAGAGGGACAGTGCTACAACATTGAGGAGCTGGTTGCCTAAATAAAGTTCTGAAATGGGATGTACAGTGGATCGATGACAAAAATGCACAACCCGTAATTTTGAGGGAGAAAACTGAAAGCTATGGGAGATGGCTCACGCAGAGGCCCGTCGGATGGTGCCTTGGACTCTGCGCTCAGCAGATGCTGCCAAGTGTGAGCTGCACTAGATGCAAAAATCGTGGACGTACAATGCTGGAATAACCACAGGCCCAACAGAGGTTACAAGCCTACTGATGGCTATGAGGAGGAGTGTAACACTCAATACAGAACCCTGTGGGATACCTTTTTCCTGAATCAGAGGGGTGCTGAGTGAAGTATCAACTCGAACTCTGAAGAGCCGGTGAGAAAATCGCATGGACAAAAATCCGAAGGGGGCCAATGGAAGCCTCAGTCATGTTGGATAACTAAAATGTGATGGCGCCACACCATGTCATATGCCTTATGTAGGTCAAAGAAGACCGTGACAAGGTGCCAGTGATTAATAAAAGCCCGTCAGATTGCTGTTTCCAATCTGAGTAAATGGTCAGTTGGAGATTGTCCTTACCGGAAGCCACACTGATACGGGGACAATACGCCCCAAGATTTGAGCACCCGACATAATCTGAAGCTAACCATCCTCTCGAGGAGTTTACAAAGTACATTCATCAGGTTAATTGGGCAATAGCTGTTGACAGACAAGGTTCTTGGCGGGCTCAAGGGCAGGGATAACTACGAGGGCTATCCACAAAGTACATTACGTTTTCGTTTGTGTCCGTTAGGGGCGTGGCTAGCGCAGCCATCTTGGTGTCATGGCATTCCGCCGCTCAGTCGGCATCCTGCCGTGCTAGTGAGAGGTTCGTGCTGTACTCCGTTGAGTTACTGTGACAGTTTGAAATGTCAGCGTTAATTGAAAATGCCGCGAAGTGTGAAGTGCGTGCTGTAATAAGGTTTCTGACTGCAAAAAACTGTACACCGATAGAAATCTATCGGCAGCTTTGTGAAGTGTATGGGGACAACATAATCACTGAAGGTGGAGTGCATCAATGGGTCACAAAATTTAAAAATGGCCGAACTAATGTTCACGACGAAGAGCGAAGTGGAAGGCCCAGCATAGTGACTGCCGAACTTGTCGAAAAAGTCAATGCAGCAGTCCGTGAAAACCGTAATTTTACAATAACGGAGCTCTCTCTGAGTTTTCCACAAATTTCACGAAGTTTGTTGGACGAAATCATTACCGAAAAGCTTGATTACCACAAGTTTTGTGCAAGATGGATACAAAACATCTTGACAGAGATTCACAAAAATCAGCGAATGGCTGCACTGTTAACATTTTTGGACGCTTACGAGAAAGATGGCGACTCATTACTCGATCGCATCGTTACTGGTGACGAAACATGGGTTAAGCATGTGAACTGCGAGACAAAATTGCAGTCCATGCAGTGGGGGCACACAAATTCCCCCCAAAAACCCAAGAAATGCATGCACACAATGTCAGCAAGGAAGGTGATGGCAACTGTCTTTTGGGACAGAAAAGGTGTGATTTTTGTGGATTTCCTGGAAAGAGGCACTACAATAAACTCTCAAAGGTATTGCCAAACTCTGCACAACCTCAGAAGAGCAATACAAAACAAGCGCAGGGGAAAGTTGGGCTCAAAGGTCTTGCTGATTCATGACAACACCCGGGCCCACACGGCAAATGCCACTCGTGAAGTTCTCGAATCTTTTAAGTGGGAGTTGTTTCCTCATCCGCCGTACAGTCCCGACCTGGCACCGAGCGACTTCAAACTTATTCCCAGCAATGAAGAAGTGGTTGGCTATGCAGCGTTTTGATGACGACGCACAGCTTCAAGAAGAGGTAACCTCGTGGTTGAAGGCGCAGGCGGCCGAATTTTACGATGAAGGAATTTCTAAGCTCGTCCATCGCTACGATAAGTGCCTTAATTTAAATGGCAACTACGTAGAAAAGTAGTATTTAAGTGAGGCTTTCATCTGTATATAATAAAAAAAAATTCCAATACTTTATTTATTTTTAATTCCAAAACGTAATGCACTTTGTGGATAGCCCTCGTATAATGTCTCGCCACTGCAACAAGAAAGGACCCGTGAGCCAAATGCGGTTGAAGATCCTGAAGAGATTTTTGCCTCTGGGGAACATCCAGGTGTTGGATCATTTGGTTGTGGATGGAATCCGGGTCTGGGGCCATGTCACCTGAAGAGGTAAGAGCCTGCAACAATTCCCATTCAATGAAGCATTCATTATAGGGTTCCGCATGGTGCAGGTTGAAACAGGAGGGTCTGTTCAACAAGGTGTTTCTGCCGGAGAAAGGTAGCAGGACAAGAAGGGGGGCACCCATGCCTCCGCAAAGTGTGCTGTGAGGTGTTCTGCAAGGACCAATGGATTAGTGACAGAGCACCTTGGAGGTTAAGACCCTGGACAGTTGACTGTCGCTGGCAGCCCAGAAGGCTACTGAGCTTGGACCAAACCTGCGATCAAGAGGCATACGTGCCCAGGGAGGAAACATAGCGCTCCCAGCATTCCTTTTTACTCTGCTTAATAAGGCAACAAGCCTTAGCATGGAGATGTTCAAAAGTGAGGAGATTGGTCTGTGATGGGGACTGCAGCACCTGCCGATGGGTCTGGACAGCGACTGCTAAATCATTGGTCCACCATGGTAACAGTCAACAATAAGGGGCATCTGTGGATACGTGGACAGCAGTACCAACAGCATGAAGAACAGTGGCAGACACACTTTGCATGACCACATCAATGCAATATGAGAGAGAGGTGCCGAAGTGCACAGCAGAGATACATAAAGGCCAACTGGCCCTGCAGAATGCCCATTGTGGGGCATTGTCTGCCTGGCAGCAGCAGGGGAACAACAGAATCATCGCAAAGTGGTCACTGTCACAAAGATCATCATGGGAGGACCAATGTAGGGAAGCCATGAGAGCAGGGGAGGAGACTGTGAGATAGATAGCATAAAGGTGACTTGAGCGCCACTGAAGTGGGTAGGGTAACAATCATTGAGGAGACACAAATCAAAGTCTGTAATAAGTTAGTCAATTGGGAGCCTTCAACCCCCTGAAGTGGCACTCCCTCACAGTGGGTGGTGGGCACGTAAGTCCCAAAAGAGGAGAAATGGGGGTAGGACCTGCTGTATTACAGAAGACAGTTCAACATAAGAAAGTGTCCTACCTGGAGGAAGGTAGACACTGCAAACGGTGATTGCCAAAGTCGTTTGCATTCTAACCACTATTGCTTCGAAGTTGGTACGAAGGGGGATCCGGTCACTAATGACATCAGAGTGAACCAAAGTGTAGTCCCCACTAGATGCTACCTCGGGGCCAGCACAGTTCCAACAGAACGCCTGATAACCATGATATGTTGGAGAGTGGTCATCACGGAAGTGCATTTCTTGAAGAGCAAGACCGAATGCAGAATAGGAGGAAACAAGACATTGTATTTCCGGTAGGTGACAATAGTATCTGTTGCAATTCCACTGGACGACCGTATGGTGAGAGTCCAGGTTAGTCACAAAGAAGCTGAGAGGAGGTGTCACTCGGTCAGTGGTCGTCACCAACAAGGATGGGGTGGCATCCATAAATAAGACATCACACTCAGGTTGTGAGGGGGGAGATGGCATCTCCGGAGGCAGCAGGGACGGGGGTAGGGGGGGCATTGTCTTGGAACTTAAGTTTCTTGTCTTTTGGGGGTGGAGGATGGGAGGGCACAGGGGAAGTACAGGTGTCTGCAAGATCCGGAACCGAAAGAGAGCGGGCGACCTTGGGGTGCACAGATGGTGTGCCTCGTGGCCGTGTTGTGGTAGGAGGTTTCCAGTCTGAGAGATGCTGCGTAGAGGGGTCCTTGTGGGGGAACCCTATCACCAGCAGGTGTCAAAGAATGTGGGCATTTCTTTGGCTGGGGAGGGGGAGTGGCTGTCGGATGGGAGGTCATGGGAACTGCAGGGGAGGAGTACAGAGAGGGATGGGGTAAGGAAGAGGTAGGACGGGGAAAGGAAGTAACAGAGGCAAAAGTTGAAGAAAGTGACACTGGATGGGGAATCTCATATTTTTGGCGAACCTCAATGTAAGACAGGCTATCCAGAGACTTGTAGTCTTGGATCATCTTTTCTCTCTTGTAAGCTGGGCAACATGGTGAGCGAGGGGAGTGACGGTCATGACTACTGACACGCACAGGTGGCGGAACACAGGGGCTTCCCTGGTGGAGTGGGTGTCAACAGCCACCATACAGTGGGTCCACCATACAGTGAGAAGAAATATGCCCAAAACGCAAGCACCGAAAGCACCTTGTGGGTGGTGGGATGTACGGCTTCACGCCACATCTGTAGCACATAACTTTGATCTTCTCCGGGAGGATATACCGCTCAAAAGCCAGAATGAAGGCCCAGTATTGGTGCGGTTGTCTTTGCGACTTTTCTGCACACGTTTAACACAATGAATGTTGCATCACTCCAGATTAGTCTGGAGTTCCTCATCAGGTTGCAGGATGAGGCTCCTATGAAAAATCATTCCCTGGACCATATTCAGAGATTGGTAAGGGGTAACAGACAATGGGACATTTCCAAGATGATCACAAGCATGAAGAACTGCAGACTGGGCAGCAGAAGAAGTTTCAATCAACAGGGAGCTCGACTGCATTTTACTGGAAGTCTCCACTTCACCAAACTTGTCCTCGATATTCTCCACAAAAAACAATGGCTTTGTTACGGTGAATGTGTACCCATCCGTCCTAGTACAGACAAAGTAGTGGTGAAAGTGTTTCATCCAAGGCAGTGAGCCTGGCCCTCCTCCCATGGTGTAGCAAGAGAAGGGAGGGCCGCCAGGTCATATGAAGCAGCATTCAATGATCCTTCGCCATTTGAAGAGGCGGACATTTGAGAACAGACAAGATTTTTGCAGCTTGACACACTTCATGTGCCAAACATGCACCCTGATACCACCCACTCCAATCCTGTGGCTGGGTGCCACCCAGCCACAGGAAGAGTCGTCTGGCATGTCAGCCATCGCTGGTAGTTCTGATGCTCCAGGAAGACAAGCAACCACTCCCTGGCATACATGGAGAGGGAACAGCTAAGGTATCAATAGTGTGATCCCTGTGTTGTCAGGGGGCTCTGCCAGATGGGTACATAACAGCACCACCAAACGGACTGGCACACGTGCTGGTGACCTAGCAGGGTGGACGGAGCTGCAGCGGGGAAGGAAGAGGGGAAGGAAGCAGGGAGAGGAATCCACACCGTAGATGCCAGAGAGGGAGTTCTTCCCTAAATGGCTTACACTAAAAACAGAAAATTTAGAAGTGGAGGTCAAACTTCAATCAGAGACCTAAATGTCAGAAAAGGGATGAAAGAACAGGGAGAAGGAACAAAATTGCAAGCAATATAGGGAACCAGGTGGACAGCCAGGTCTATAAAAACCGAAACACCGAGGGAGGGAAGGAGGGGGCTACGGGGGGAGGAGTGAGGGCAGGGAGGGAGGGCAGAGTCTCTGGGCCCCATGTGCGACACGCACCAACTCACTAAAGAACCACGAGCCCCCTGGGTGAGACAGGTGGTGTGGTGCCACTTCATGGGTTACTATATTGTTTCCAGTTTGAAATGATGAACATGTTTCATCAACTCTGATGATGATCAACAAAAACTTGTCAAGGTCGGCCTTGTAACAAACAAGCACTTCCATACAGATGGTCCTTTGTTACTCTTTATGGTCTTCTGTTAGGCAGCAAGAAACCCAGCAGGCACACACCTTTGAGTATGCCGAATGGTGGACAAGTGTGTCAGCACTAGCAACAGAGACATACAGTTGATCTGCCAAGTATTTAATTGTGATCCACCAATCCTCTCAAAAGATTATGTCTGCACGTTTTTACACTGCAGGAGTCACAGATGAATGTGGCCCGCTGGCGCACGGGAGATCAGATCCAACAGGTTAGCTGGCGCACAGGAGATCAGATAGAACAGGTTTATGTGACTTTGTTGCAGTGATGGCATATGCCTCGCCCTATGACTCACTGTGATTTTGTTCACTACCAGGTCTCCACAGAAGTTCTGAAGGTGCCTATGAATATCTGTGATGCCAAAAGAAACACTATGCTTAGAACACACCTCTGTACAGACACGTATAGCGCCACCCACTTGTAGGAACTTCATGAAACTATAGGGGCTGAAGTGGTAATATTCCACATTATTTGAACCAAGATTGGCTGAGAAAAAAGAATTATTGTGTTACTGATTGAATGTCCCTTATATAATGATACTGAAAAGTCAAAGGTAATACCAACATCACGCAGATCACAGGGTGTGATTATTTACTTTTTAATATGTAGGTTTTCTTCAGAGGACCTCGTGAGGGACTGCCATGGTTGGAAAATGAAAAGAACACCCGTGCCATTTGTTCTCATTGTACAGGAACTACTTGTGCATCCATAGGCCAGTGATAGGATGGATGAGTGTTAGATGGATGTCCGTTGGTGATGCATACATTGTGTATTTGCCTTTCTTTAATTAAGCTATGTTTGTCAAATTAATTTTAGCCCCTTTCTCACAGCCACTATTACAAAATATTCATTGCAGTTTGTAGAAAATTACTTCAATTTATGTATTTATTACCATTTTTTATTCTTTGTATCTATGAAGGTCAAATTAAATACTTTTAAATTAAAGGAGACCACTCATCGAAAAGCAGAAGGTGCTTGGTTTGCTGGCTAGGAATACACGAGGGAGAGGTGGCAAGTATATGAGTTAGTCATGTAATGCATGATTCTGGGGGGCAGTGGCAAGCGGAACATGCTGAAGGCAATGTGGGGACATGAGTTGGGAGAGCGTGATAGGACAGAGGAAGGGGAAACTGTTGGGTGAAGGGTGCAGGGACACTGGGTTACCTGAGATCGGGCCATGACAATTACAGAAGTGTAGGATGTTTCATTAGGATAACTCCATCTACATAGTATCTGATAGTGGAGGGAAGGATCCAGATGGCCTGGGTTGTGAAGTAGCCACTGAAATTCAGCACACTATGCTCAGTCGCATACTGTGCCACCAGGTGGTCAGCTTTGTTCTTGGTAACAGTTTGGCAGTGGCCATTTATCCTGGTGAATAGCTGATGGCAGTCATATTGACACAAAAGGCTGTACAGTGTTTGTAGCAGAACTGTGGTGTATGACATGGCTCCTTTCACAGGTGACCCGGCTTCTGATCAGGTAGCACAAGCCTGTGACAGAACTGGAGTGAGTGGATTGTGCAGGTCTTCCACCTTGGAGTCTGTATGGTCCCTGTGGGAGTGGTACAGGCATGTTTAGGAAGTTGTGTAGATTGGGTTGGCGATGGAACACCCCTTCAGGAGGGGTGGGAAGGATATTTGGTAGGATGTCCCTGATTTCACGGCAGGACGAGAGATAATCAAAGCCTTGGTGAAGAAGATGGTTCAGTTGTTCCAGTCCACAGTGACATTGGACAATTGGGAGAAGGGGCACCCCTTTGAAGCTGATTCTTAGGGGTGGTGGGAAGATTGGGGATGTGTGAGGATATAGCAAGGGCAATCTGTTTGTTGATTAGGTTTGAGGGGTATTGCCTGTCTGTTTAGACCTTTCAGCATACTGGGCAAGGGAATTCTTGTCGCTGCAGATATGATGTCCACGAGTGGACAGACTGTACGGGAGTGGTGTTTTTTTTGGTGTGGAAATGATGGCAGGTGTCAAAATGCAGGCACTGTTGGTGGTCAGAGCATTTAATGTGGACAGAGGTGTGGATGGAGTCATCAGTGCAGTGGAAGTCAACATGCAAGAAGGTTGCACATTGGGCAGAGGAGGACCAGGTGAAGAAAGAAAACATAAATGCACCTCTATCCCTACATGGTGCCAGCTGGACTAACAGTGCCAATCTGTTGTTTCATGCAAATGAACTAGTTGTGTGAGGGTAGTGTCAGGTAGGGTGACTAGAAGGAGAGGGATGTGGAAGGCAGGAAGAGGGACTGGGGGTGGGAGGTGGGTGGTTTGCCATCCAGGAAAGCAAGAGGTAGGGGTGGGAAGTATATGGACTAGATATTTAATGCACGACTGGAGGGGACAGTTGGGAGCACCACACACTGAAGACAATGTGAGGATGTAGACTCACACCAACAACACCCCACACACCCACCTTCTATGACATACTCCATAAAATCCACCTGGGTGTCCCATTGTAAGTGGCTGTTGTGCTCTCACTGAAAGAATTTCTGCAATTTCTGCTCTTGACCAACGCCTCCAACCAACTGCCCATAACCTAGCCACCTTCACCAAGTTTCCACCATCCACATCCTTTTGCCTCCTGGATCACTACTTGTCACTCCTAATGCCACCTCCCTATACACCAATGTCATTCATGTCCATGGCCTTGCTATAACACTAACTCTTCCAACATCCCTCAGACTCCAAATGCACTAACTCATTCCTTACACACCTTACCAACTATGTCATGAGCCACCACTACTTTTCCCTTGAAGGGGAGGTATACAAACAAATCTACAGCACAGCCACAGGCACCCACAAGGTACCTTCCTGTGTCAAGCCATCTAGAGGAAACCTTCCTAGCCTTCCAGACCACCCAACCCCTAGTATGGTTCAGGTTAACCGATAACAACTTAATGACCAGGACTAAGAGACAAGACACCCTACCCACATTCCTTCACAAACTGAACACCTTCTCTCCCAACCGGTGCTCCTGGTTCTCCTCTACACAATGCACCATCTTCCTGGACATTGACCTACACCTCTCTGATGGCTCCGTCAACACCTCTTTGCACATCAAACCCAGTAACCATCAACAGTACCCGCATTTCGACAGCTGTCATCCTTTCCATACCAAACAATCCCTAGCATACTGCCTTGCCACTCGTGGACATCTTATCTGCAGTGATGAGAACTACCTTCCCCAGTATGCCTTCACAGACAGGCAACACCCCTTAAATCTAGTCCACAAACACATCCTGTCTTGTATTCTCCTCCCCCCCCCCCCCCCCCCCCCCCCCCCCCCCCAAGAATCAGGTACAAAGGAGCCTCGTCACACGATATCACCCTGGACTGGAATAACTGAACCATCTCCTTTACCAGGGTTTTGATTATTCATCACTCATCCTGCCATGAAATGAGGGACGTCATACCCAAGAGCCTTCTCAGCACTCCTAAAATGGTGTTCCATTGCCCACCTAACCTACTAAACATGCTAGTTAATCCCAATGCCACTCCCACTCCCAACTACTTGCCACAGGGATCATAGCTCTGTAGCAGACTCCAAGTTACAAGACGTACACAATCCATTCAACCAGCACCAGCTACTCCGGCTCTGTCACATGCTTATCCTACCCCATCAGAGGCAGGTCACCTGTAAAAGCAGCCATGTCATATAGCAATACTGCTGCAAACACTGCACAGCTTGTTACACTGTTATGACTGCCTTCCAGCTTTGAAGCAGGATGAATGGCCACAGCCACACTGTTGTCAAGAAAGAAGTTGACCACCGGGTGGCATACCATGCAGCTGAACACAACATGCTGAATTTCAATGGTGCCTCACAACCCAAGCCATCTGAATCTTTCGCTCCATTACCAACTTCTCTGGCATCACCTGCCTAGCCCGTATACCTGCTAACCCTCCCTCCCTTGTTCCTAGATGGCAAACCAATTGCTGCCATCCGATGATGATGATGATTATGATTTGAGGTGAGGGATGCTCAACATCATGGTCATCAGCGTCCTGATGAAAAGTCAGCATGCCAATCTCATAGGTGGGGGGAAGGCTGTTCCTATACGTCAAGTAGGTTGTAATGTATTAAAGTCTGCCTCCCTTCCCCACCAGTTTGGGGATGAGGCCTGACAATTCACAAAATTTCACCACTCTCATAACACTGGAATCATTATCTACAAGGATGGTGGGCAGATCCTCATTGAGACTGAGAGCTGCCCTAATATCAATATATAGGACGCACGTTGCCAAATATGCTGAACTGAAAGCGGCAACCCACAAACTTCACAGTGGTGGCTCCTCGCACCAGTGGAGGATGCCATGTGTTAAAGTGCTATGTCCGATGTGCGGTCTAGTGAGCAGAACCTCATTCCAGCGGTGAGACTGACATGAAGTCCGCCATGACTTTGGGGTCGATTTGAGTGACCATAGTTTGCTTTCTGTCACCTGCAACCATTCAGTCTCCCACTGATACATTTGTCAGAAAATGAGATGATGGCATGTAATGGGATGGAACATTGATGGACAGCACCATCCCAACATGCTTGCTTGGTGGCTTTGTCGGCCATGTCATTTCCCTGTAACCGAATGTGCCAAGGTACCCAGCAAAAGATCACCTCGTTGCAACGGTGTTGGAACCCCTGTAAGTAGTCATGGATGAGCTGAATCAGCTGGTCTACTGGATACACTTGGTGAAGTGCTTGCAGTGCACTAAGCAAGTCGGGACAGACACGAAATCTTGTATGGTCATGTCTGTGAATCCTCTCCAGTGGTATCAGAATGCCGTACAATTCCACAGCATAATTTTTAAATCCCCCCATTAACCACGGACCTTGCCATTGGTGGGGAGGTTTGCATGCCTCAGAGATACAGATAGCTGTATCATAGTGCAACAACAATGGAGAGGCCAGACAAACATGGTTTCTGTAGAGGGGCAGCAGCCTTTTCAGTAGTTGCAGGGACAACAGTCTGGATGATTGACTGTTCTGGCCTTGTACAAGGTATACAACTTTGCTTCTGCCATTTGCTGATATGTGACGACAACGGTAGATAGCCGTCGAAAGAAACAGATAGCAGACATCAGGCAGTTAGCTTGGGCCTTGGTCATCATAACCTCATCCAAACATTAGTCGATTTGTGTCTGCATCTTAATGTTGTTGTTCATTGAAAATGTCAGTTTACAAGCCAAATTCTTGTCATTTGCGGGAGGTGTTACTGTTTTGTTTCAATACGAAGAAAACAGCAGCTGAGTCTCATTGAATGCTCTCAAGTATGTATGGTAAGAACGCTATTAGTGAAAGAATGTATCTTGAGTGGTTTCAATGCTTCAAGAAGGGAGATTTTAACGTCGTAGACCAGCATAGTGGTGGAAGAGAGAATGTTTTCAAAGATGCAGAACTGGAGACATTGTTGAGAGAAGATTTGCGTCAAACACAAGAAGAATTTGCATGATTAGTGGAGTGACACAGCAAGCCATTCCAAATTGTGTCTAGGATATGTGCATGATTCAGAGAGAAGAAACTTGGGTCCCGTGTGAGCTAAAACCAAGAGACGAACAGCGTTCGTGTGTAGTTGCTTCAGAGTCAAAAACAGAAGGGATTTCTGCAATTCATTGTGACTGGGAACGAAAAATGAGTTCTTTACGGTAACCCTAAATGCAAAAAATCATGGGGATATCCCGGCCATGCTTCCACGTCAACGGCCAAACCGAATATTTTACGGCTCCAAGATGATGCTCTGCATTTGGAGGGACCAGCTTGGTGTTGTGTACTATGAAGTGTTAAAACCAAGCGAAACAACCACAGGTGCTCGTTATTGAATGCAATTGATGTGTTTGAGCAGAGCATTAAAAGACAAATGTCCGCAATACAGCGAGAGGCACGATAAGGTGATTTTGCAGCACGACAACGTTCGACCCCACATTGCAAAAGAGGTCAAAACGTACTTGGAAACATTAAAATGGGAAGTCCTACCCCACCCGCCATATTCTCCAGACACTGCTCCATCTGACTATCAGATGTTTAGGTCATTGGCGCATGGCCTGGCTGATGCCTGACCAATACGTCAGATCTCATGAAGAAGTCACAAATTGGATCGATTCGTCAATCGCTTTAAAAGATGAACAACTAATTCAACGCAGGATTCGTACAATGCCTGAAAGATGGGAAAAAGTAGTGGTCAGCGATGGAAAATACTTTGAATGATACATATGTAACCCATTTGTGTCATTAAAGCCTCAAATGTTGGGGGGGGGGGGGGGGGGGGGGAAATGGCATAAGCAAAGTTGTACACCCTGTAACATTAACCAAAACAGCTTGCTGTGCTGGTACTGGGAATGGCTGAAAGCAAGGGGAAACGACAGCCGTAATTTGTCCCAAGGGCATTCCGCTTTACTGTATGGTTAAATGACGATGGCGTCGTCCTGGGTAAAATATTCAAGAAATAAAATAATCCCCCATTCGGATCTCCGGGCGGGAACTAAAAAGGACGACATTGTTATCAGGAGAACTAAAACGGGCGTTCTACTGATCGGAGCTTGAAATGTCAGATACCTTAATTGGGTAGGTCGGTTAGAAAATTTAAAAAGGGAAATGGATAGGCTGAAGTTAGATATAGCGGGAATTAGTGAAGTTCGGAGGCAGGAGGAACAAGACTTCTGGTCAGGTGAATATAGGGTTATAAATATAAATTCAAATAGGGGTAATGCAGTAGTAGGTTTAATAATGAATAAAAAAATAGGAGTGCGGGTCAGCTACTACAAACAGCATAGTGAATGCATTACTGTAGCCAAGATACACACAAAGCCCACACCTACGACAGTAGTACAAGTTTATACGCCAACCAGCTTCCCAGATGAAGAGAGTGACGAAATATATGATGACATAAAAGAAATTATTCAGATAGTGAAGGGAGATGAAAATTTACTAGTCATGGGGGGACTGGAATTCGATAGTAGGAAAATGGGGGTAAGGAATGAAAGATGAAGGCGCCTGGTAGAATTTTGCACAGAGCACAACTTAATCATAGCTAACACTTGGTTTAAGAATCATGATAGAAGGTTGTATACATGGAAGAACCCTGGAGATACTAAAAGGTATCAGATAGATTATATAATGGTAAGACAGAGATTTAGGAACCAGGTTTTAAATTGTAAGACATTTCCAGGGGCAGATGTGGACTCTGACCACAATCTATTGGTTATGACCTGTATATTAAAACTGAAGAAACTACAAAAAGGTGGGAATTTAAGGAGATGGGACCTGGATAAACTGAAAGAACCAGAGGTTGTACAGAGTTTCAGGGAGAGCATAAGGGAACAATTGACAGGGATGGGGGAAAGAAATACAGTAGACGAAGAATGGGTAGCTTTGAGGGATGAAGTAGTGAAGGCAGCAGAGGATCAAGTAGGTAAAAAGACGAGGACTAATAGAAATCCTTGGGTAACAGAAGAGAGATTGAATCTAATTGGTGAAAGGAGAAAATACAAAAATGCAGTTAATGAAGCAGGCAAAAAGGAATACAAACGTCTCAAAATGAGATCAACAGGAAGTGCAAAATAGCTAAGCAGAGATGGCTAGAGGAAAAATGTAAGGATGTAGAGGCATATGTCACCAGGGGACAAGATAGATAGTGCCTACAGGAAAATTAAAGAGACCTTTGGAGAAAAGAGAACCACTTGCATGAATATCAATAGCTCAGATGGAAACCCTGTTCTAAGCAAAGAAGGGAAAGCAGTAAGGTGGAAGGAGTATACAGGCTGTACATAATGTCTGGGAGCACTTTCAATTCTTTATTGAACAAGAACTTAACATTGTATTGCATTTTGAAGAGAAACTCTGAAAGTTCTTTTTACAAACATTTGAATAGAAACCATGAGTGACCTGTCAGACGTCAATACGGTAATCAAATTATTGCTGTATCTGTCCCAGCATTGCATCGTCGACTGTGGCAGTCACTTGCCATATTCTCTCCCGGAGCTCTGCTACATCACTTAGAGGCGGTACATACACCAGATCTTTAATGTGTCCCCAAAGAAAAAAAATTACTCGGAGCGAGATCTGGTGATCAGGGAGGCCATTTCATAAAACAGCTGTCCCCTTCTGTAGCACGACCAATCCATCAATGTGACAGTTCCGTATTAAGGTACCCACAAACTTCACGATGAAAATAGGGTGGAACTCCATCCTGCTGAAAGATGAATGGAGAGTTCTATTGCATTTGAGGCATCAGACATTGCTGCAACATGTCCAAGTAGAAATATCCAGTGGTCTCCGTGGAGAAGAATAGCCTGGATAGTTTTTGATGTGACAAGGCAAAAAAAAAAAAAAAGAAAAGCCATTTACCTTTGGGGAATTGTGTTCAAATTCCATGCATTTGTGTGGATACTTTGTATCCCAGATTCAATAATTATGCCTGTTCACTTTCCAATTAGTGTGAAAAGTGGCTTCGTCGCTAAAAATTAAGCGATCAACAATACCATCCCCATCCTCATGCAACTGTTGCAACTGCAAACAAAACTCAAAATGCTTGTCTTTGTTGGTGTCACTGAGCTTCTGCACTAGCTCCAATTTTAATGATTTCAGACAGCTTCTCTCGCAGGACTTTCTGCACTGTCATTGGAGCCATTTGGAGTTCACGGGACGCATGATGCACAGATTTCTTTGGACTCCTTATGAATGTCTCTCGTACGTGCTCCACATTCACTTCACTCACACTGGGACATCAGTTTCTCTTTGCTGGGCAGAAGCAATCTGTTGTAATGAATTTGTTGTTCCAGTGGTAAATGGCCTTCCTTACTGATGGCTTCTTACTGTACTTGGTTCTAAACATCCATTGAACAGCTGTAACACAGTTGTTTTTTAGAAACCTCACTCTGCACCTAAACTTGCCATGTTTGCGACTAGCGCTGACTATCGGCAAATTACCAAACTACGCTGTGGCGGTATAAATGAAAAAAACCTTTCAGGGTTTCTCTTCAAAATGACATATGTATGATATCTGCATAATGTTTGGTTCTTGTGGAATAAATAACTGAAAGTGTTCCCAGACTTTATGTACACCATGTATAGAGGGTCTATACAAGGGCACTGTACTTGAGGGCAATATTGTGGAAATGGAAGAGGATGTAAATGGAGGTGAAATGGGAGATATGATACTGTGTGAAGAATTTGACAGGGCACTGAAAGACCTAGGTCGAAACAAGGTCCCGGGAGTAGACAACAATCATTAGAACTACTGATAGCCTCGGGAGAGCCAGCCCTGGCAGAACTCTCCAATCTGGTGAGCAACATGTATGAGACAGGCGAAATACTCTCAGATTTCAAGAAGAATATAATAATTTCAATCCGAAAGACAGCAGGTGTTGACCGGTGTGAAAATTACCAAACTATTAGCTTAATAAGTCACAGCTGCAAAATACTGACACGAATTCTTTACAGACAAATGGAAAAACTGGTAGAAGCCGAGCTTGGAGAAGGTGAGTTTGGATTCAGTAGAAATGTTGGAACACGTGAGGCAATACTGACCTTATGACTTACCTTAGAAGACAGATTAAGGAAAGGCAAACCTATATTTCTGGCATTTGTAGACTTAGAGAAAGCTTTTGACAATGTTGACTGGAATACTCTCTTTCAAATTCTGAAGGTGGCAGGTGTCAAATATAGGGAGCAAAAGGCTATTTCCAATTTGTATGGAAACCAGATGGCAGTTATAAGAGTCGAAGGGCATGAAAGGAAAGCAGTGGTTAGGAAGGGAGTGAGACAGGGTTGTAGCCTATCCCTGATGTTATTCAATCTATATATTGAGCAAGCAGTAAAGGAAACAAAACAAGAATTTGGAGTAGGAATTAGAATCCATGGAGAAGAAATAAAAACTTTGAGGTTCACCGATGACATTGTAATTCTGTCAGAGACAGCAAAAGACCTGGAAGAGCAGATGAAAGGAATGGACAATGTCTTGAAAGGAGGATATAAGATGATCAACAACAAAGCAAATTGAGGATAATGGAATGAAGTCTACTTAAATTAGGTGATGCTGAGGGAATAAGATTAGGAAATGAGACACTTAAAGTAGTAGTTGAGTTTTACTATTTGGGGAGCAAAGTAAGTGCCGATGGTCAAAGTAGAGAGGATATAAAATGTAGACGGCAATGGCAAGGAAAGCGTTTCTGAAAAAGAGAAATTTGTTAACATCGAGTATACATTTAAGCGTCAGGAAATCTTTTCTAAATGTATTTGTATGGAGTGTAGCCATGTATGGAAGTGAAACATGGACAATAAAGAGTTTAGACATGAAGAGAATAGAAGCTTTGGAAATGTGGTGCTACAGTAGAATGCTGCAGATTAGACAGGTAGATCATGTAACTAATGAGGAGGCACAGAATAGAATTGGGGACAAGAGGAATTTGTGGCACAACTAGACTAGAAAAAGGGATTGGTTGGTAGGACACGTTCTGAGGCATCAAGGGATCACCAATGTAGCATCGGAGGGCAGTGTGGAGGGTAAAAATCTTAGAGGGAGACCAAGAGATGAATACACTAAGCAGATTCAGAAGGATGTAGGATGCAGTAGTTACTTGGAGATAAAGAAGCTTGCACAGGATAGGGTGCACGGAGAGCTGCATCAAACTGTCTCTGGACTGAAGACCACAAGAACAAGAACAACAACAACTACTACTACTAATTTCTAAATTGTTCTGGAAGACACACTTTAAAAACCCTAGCAGAGAAAACAGCAGAACAACCGAGGACATTCTCTTGCTGGGATCCATCTATATAAACAACAATAAAACTGTGGTATGTACTTTAAAATGGACAAAACAAAGTTGTAACAACATAATCTGGAGTATAGGTTTTCTTGTTCTGTGTCAAGCTTAAAATCACTTTGGGCCTCCAAAGACACCAAGGCAGCAATGCATTCCATCCCTGGCTGTGTATTTTGATGCCCGATAGATCCAGATCCTCGAGACAGCCTGTAGCATGTATCTCAAATGGCTTGGTCGCTTGGGGTCGATTACTGATTAGCCATTCAAAGGTGGGTTGGACCACTGCACTAAATGCCAATGACTGATGTGACACAGATTCTCAGCACCTGTCGAGGAACCAAAAGGATACAGTGCCAAATCCAGTGGTGGTTCACCAGCGTCTGCGCACAGACTCGGGACTGGGCTGGTTCAAAGGGCTCCAGTCGATATCCGAATGCTCTCAAAGTGGACACCAACTAACATCTTGAGGTACAAAGTATGGGCTGATCCATAGACCACACTGCCATAATCAAACACGGTCAAACAAATGCCCTACAAAACTGCATGAGAAAGAACCTGTCAGCTCCCCATGTTTTTTTTTTTGCTAAGGCATTTGAAAATATTCAATGACTGGAAGCCTTTTGTTCATAGGTCTTTCAGGTGTGGGAGCCAAGTTAATTTCAAGTCAAATAATAAATCCAAAAAGCGCACAATTTCTTGAAAACATAAAATATTGTCCCCCATTGTGAGCACTGGTTGGTTAAAACTTCGACAAGCACGTTTAACATTGACACATGTAGCCTTCTCGCATGACTCGCATGAGAACCGAAAACCAGTTGTCCTGACCTAAATTCCCAGCCTCCTAATCATCAGCTGTAGCTGCCCCATTGTCATTATAAAATCACAGGAAAAGTAGAAAATTGCAAAGTCATCCACAAATAAAGAGCATTTAACAGTGCTCCTGACTGCAGAGGAAATGCCATTGATAGCTATGGCAAACAACGCGACATTGAGGACACTGCCTTGGGGGGCCCCATTCTCTTGAACATAGAAGTCAGACAAGGTTTTGCCAACGCAATATCAGAAATGCCGGCCCTCAAGAAAGGACTGGATAAGAAGTGGCAGGCGTGCACGTAGTGCCCATTCATGAAGTTGGCAAAGGATGTTGTGCCTCCAAGTTGTGTCATATGCTTTTTCGAGGTCAAAAACACACAAACCAAATGGTTTTGGTGTGAGAAGGATTCCTATATCACTGTCTCCAGTATAATTAAGTTGTCAAGGTTGGAACGACAGTGCCTGAAACCGCACTGGGGGCGGCTCAGGTGACCTCGAGATTCAAGCAGCCACGGAGGCGGCCATTCACCAAGCGTTCAAGAGTCTTACCCATACAACTGGTAAGGCCTAAACACCGGTAACTGTTAGGGGCACTACGGTCCTTGACTGGTTTCCAGAACTGAATTAATATTGGTTCCTTCCAGTTTGTGGGGTACTGTCCATGAAACCAGATCTGACAAACTCGAGAGGAGCTGTCCTTTTGCTTCAGTACACAGATGACGAAGCATGGCATAATTGATCTCATCAGATCCTGGAGCAGTGTCTGGCTGCAGACAAAGCTGATTCCAGTTCCCACATCGAGAACAGGAGGTAGTAGAGTTCCTCATTATGCAAGAAGAAATTGAGTTTCCTCATCTCTGCAGTCCTATGGAACATCTGGAAAGCAGGAGCCTGTCTGGATGAGGAAGTGACAGTAAAGAAGTGTTCAGTTAAAACCCGAGTCATGTCTTCTGGTGTGTGCACCAAGACCTCATTACTTGACATGGCTGTAATGGGACATGTACTGCCCTTGCCTGAAATTCGTCTTTATGAGTCTCAAACTTGCGTGGTGGAAGTGAACCAATTACTGGAAGTCTTGAATTCCCTCGAGGAAGCCCTTTACCATTCCCTTATCACTCACCTCACATGTGCCCTCACAGATCTAAAGGCATGAAGGTTTTCTGTAGTTGGATAGTAATTGAAGTTCTGCAGAGCTGTTCGACTGGCCCTGATTGCCAATCGACAGTCATCATTCCAGCAAGATACAGGCCGTTGTCTGAGGTGGTTACTAGACCACAGTACGGACTCTGCGACAGGCTGTTGGATCTCACAACTGATATGGGCCACCGCCCCTTGTGCACAATCCTTAAGTTCAAAAATAGCCTGTCGACTGTACTGCAACCAATTTGCCCTTTATCATCATACATCTGCATGGTCTCCTGTCAGCCACCATCCTAGTTGGCAGATGGATCCACACTGGGAAGTGGTCACCAGAATGTAGATCTGTAGCCACTTCCCACTGAACTCAGTCTGCAATAGCTGGGGAACAAAAACAAAGTCAATGGCTGTAAAAGACCCTGTAGCTGTGGAATAATCTGTCATCTGACCCGCATTCAGAAGGCAGTTATTCTTAGACTGAACGAGTGACTCGATCATCCGAGCAAATTGTAGCCAATCCCCGCAGCACATTGAGTGCATTGAAGTCCCCCAAAAGGAGGAATGGGTGTGGGAGTGCCTGGAAGAGTTGTCAGTGCGTCTGCATTCAAAGCATCATTAAGTGGAAAATGCAAATAACACACTGTGATATTAAAGGGGGCTAGAGCTTTCACGGCAATTGCTCGTATGGTTGTGGTAAGAGGGACAAGAGACGAGTGGCATCTGTCATCAACGAAAACAGCCACTCCACATTTAGCCCTGTGGCCAGTAATATTGTCCTTCCTGTATGGGTGGTAACCCCGTAATGCAGGTGTGCCGGTGACTTTAAGATGCGTTTCATGTTTCTCCAACTGGAAGTCCATATCCTCAAGAGCATAGTCCCTATCAGAGAGGGAGAACTCACCAAT
Source organism: Schistocerca cancellata (assembly GCF_023864275.1). Classification (NCBI taxonomy): domain Eukaryota; kingdom Metazoa; phylum Arthropoda; class Insecta; order Orthoptera; family Acrididae; genus Schistocerca; species Schistocerca cancellata. The sequence goes on from NC_064626.1 coordinate 518,044,168, forward strand.
CTGAAAGTTTAACTACCACTTTCTTGGGCTTGGAACTACTTTTCGAAGGACATTTTTCTTTACTTATTGGAGGAGGTGATTGCTTAGGTGTGGGGTTGGCTTCTGATGGTGGGCAGTGGTATGTGGCTTAGGTGGTAGCCCATTCCCAATGGTTTCTGAATGACTTCTGTTTCAAGCGGAGCGTTTCTTACATAGGTACACTGACAAGTGCATGTGCTCATACTTGAGTCTGTGGTCTGAGTTTATGTGGAGGGATCACACTTGGCGATTCGTGTCTTAAGGACAGATGCAAAAGAAGTAGCAAAAACTGGAGTTTGCATAGCTTTGAAAGCTTCTTCTGCTTCACCACAGGGTACGCATCTCTTGACTTGCAACTGAATTTTCCTTTCCTCACTGTAAACCTTACACTTTCTGCTTCACATTGGGTGATACCCGGAGCAGTTTACACATTTCGGAGGAAGTGTTCGATAACTGCCCGATTCATGAGCTGAATCTCCACAACTACCACACGTAGCCCTCCCATTACATCCCATAGTGGCATGGCCAAATCTTTGACATTTTAAGCACTGCATTTGGTTATTAACAAACACCCAAACCTTGAGATGGATGTAGCCTGTAAGGATACGTTCAGGTAATTCCAGAGTCCTAAACATTAGAATGAATGTTGCCGATTTCTCCAATTTGCCATTGACTCTCCTCATATAGTTCTGCACTTCTGTGACACCCATGTTTTTCCACTCTTCACATAACTCTGTAGGGTCCACCTCCATTTTATTGGAGCAGGTAACCACCCCCTTACTAAAGTTAAGGGTATTAAGCAACTCAGTCTTGGCTGGTAGTCATGTAAGGCCTTACATCCCAGAAGCTTACATATTTGGTTTGAATTAGCAGTTTCAACTAGAAGTGTTCCATTATGAAGTCGTTTGACACTTTTTAGAGACCCAGCAATACATTCCGATAAAAAGGGGACACCTTCTCAAAGGTTCCCCCTGTTCGCTTGATTACAATGAAAGTGTTATGGCACACTAATGCACTGTTACTATGATTCTGAGACTTCTTTTTGGGATGACTGTACAACTGAGCTCTCCTTGATGAGTGGGTGTGGGTACTACCTGACAGTACACCTGTCACACCAATAACAGTAGTTTGATGAGAGCGAGCCCCTGAGGGGGCTTCCCTCTCAGCTGCCAGGCACCCCCGCTCAGTCCTTCGCCCTCTACTCACCCCACATGACACTACCCACACCACAACCAGTCCACCTGCTGAGAAACAAAGAGTGGCACTCTAGTCCAGTCAGTGCCATGTAGGTATGTAGGGGCAGAGAGGTAGGTAGGTAGGTAGGTAGGTGTGTGTGTGTGTGTGTGTGTGTGTGTGTGTGTGTGTGTGTGTTTTCTCCACACGACATACTGAAAGCTTTGGATCCAGGTAGTCAGGTAGATGAAGTATTTCTTGATTTCCAAAAAGCACTTTACTCACTACTACACCCACGTTTATAGTAAACAGATTAATCATATGAGGTATCAAGTCAGATTTGTGACTAGATTGAGGAATTTTGGGTAGGAATGTTATCTTGGATGGAGAACCATCGTCAGATGTAGAAGTAACTTCAGGTGTGCCCCAGGAAAGTGTGTTTGGATCCTCGGTGTTCATGTTTTACTTAATGACTTTGAGGAAAACATTAATAGTGACCTCAGATTTTCTGTAGATGATAGAGTTATCTATAATGAAGTACTGTCTGAAAGAAGCTAGATAAATATTCAATCAAATCTTGATAAGCTTTCAAAGTGGTGTGAAGACTAGCAACTTCATTTAAATGTTCAGAAACATGAAAGTGTGCACTTCACAAACCATAGTATGTTATTGTTGCTGTGGTCTTCAGTCCAGACTGGTTTAATACAACTCTCCATGCTACTCTATCATGTGCAAGCTTCTTCATCACCCAGTACCTACTGCAACCTACATCCTTCTGAATCTGCTAAGTAAATTCATTTCTTGGTCTCCCTCTACGATTTTTACCCTCCACACTGCCCTCCAATACTACATTGGGGATCCCTTGATGCCTCATAACGTGTCCTACCAACTGATCTCTTCTTCTAGTCAAGCTGTGCCACAAATTTCTCTTCTCTCCAATTCTATTCAATACCTCCTCATTAGTTATGTGATCTACCCATATAATCTTCAGCATTCTTCTGTAGCACCACATTTCCAAAACTTCTATTCTATTCTTGTCCAAACTATTTATTGTCCTCGTTTCACTTTCATACAAGACTACATTCCATACAAATACTTTCAGTAACAACTTCCTGACAAATCTATACTCAATGTTAACAAATTTCTCTTATTCAGAAACGCTTTCCTTGCCATTGCCGTCTACATTTTATATCCTCTCTACTTTGACTGCACTCGGGAAAAATTACAGCTGTAGTTTCCCCTTGCTTTCAGCCATTCACAGTACCAGCACAGCAAGGCCGTTTTGGTTAGTGTTACAAGGGCAGATCAGTCAATCATCCAGACTGTTGCCCCTGCAACTACTGAAAAGGCTGCTGCCCCTCTTCAGGAATCTCATGTTTGTCTGGCCTCTCAACAGATACCCCTCTGTTGTAGTTGCACCTGTGGTACGGCTATCTGTATCCTTGAGGCACGCAAGCCTTCCCACCAACGGCAAGGTCAATAGTTCATGGAGATGAATCATAGAATATGACTATAGAACCAATGAGCCACAGGTAATCAGCCAGCTCATACAAATACCTAGCTCTAACACTTAGTAGGAATAAAAATTGGAATGATCACATAGGCTCAGTTTTGGGTAAAGGAAGTGGTAGACTTCAGTTTATTGATAGAATACTGGGGAAGTGTGATCAGTCTACAAAGGATATTGCTTGCAAATCACCTGTGTGACCCATTCTAGAACATTGCTTAAGTGTGTGAGCCCCATACCAAATAGGACTAACAGGGGATATTGAATGTATACAGAGAAGGGTAGCACAGATGGTTTGACCCATGGGACAGTGTTACAGTGATGCTGTGGAAACTGACCTGGGAGACTCTTGAAGATAGCTGTAAACTATCCCAAACAAACTATCCTGGGAAAGTATCTCACAAACTTTCAAGAAATGGCTTTAAGTTATGACTCTATGGATATACTGTAACCCCAAACATATCGCTCACACAGGGGTTGTGATGACAATATTATATTAAATACAGCATGCACAAGGCATTCAAACAATTATTCTTCCCACACTCCATACATGAATGAAACAGGAAGATACCCTAGTAACTGGTGCAGTGGACATAACCTCGGGCATGCACTTTGTGGTGATTTGCAGAGTATGGATGTAGATACACTGCTGGAAGCACTTGTGCTCTAATAAACTTTCTTAAGTCGTTACTAACTTCACTGCAGTGAAAATATTTGAAGCTGGACATCATAGACATAGGTGTCCTCAAACAATAGCTTTTCATAGAAAATCAACATTAAGATTGTGACAAAGTCGTATCAACCACATTTGCATAGCTACATACAGACAGCGAGACTTTTTTTCCTGTTGTTGGTCAATATGCATACTTCCAGCAAATACACTCACAGAATCCATCATACATGATTTATACAGTAAAGAGTGACATGTTCTATATTACTACAGGGGCATTTCTGCTTAAGTGGCCCATATTGCACCAATTAGGCTACTGTTCAAACTACTGGCTGTGCTTCACTGATTAGTACAAGAATTACTTTCAAAAGAGGCTTCCCCCAGAGAACCTACAATAGGCAGGCAATAAGGATGTGCCCAATTCCACCTGTCTGCTTTGACCCATGAGGCAGAAATACCTACTTCCAGTGTATACGAAATGGAAATGATGTCGTTCACTACACACACATGCCAACAAACATGAACAAAAATAAAAATGACGCAAGAATGTCTCATTCCAACAAAAAAATGAAACTAATGGGGAATAGGGGTTTAGGGCGCTGGATCCAGCTAAATGTATAACAATACAAAACACAGCCCCTGCCCAAAACAAATATTACAAGAAAAATCACAACTACAATGTAAAGCTACAGACACAAAACCAACAAGAATCTTACCTCTCACTGGACCTATACAGCTCAAAGTCCACAACATGAAGAAAAATCATCTGCAATTTGAAAATCAGAATCGGACATTCCCCTTTATATATACTGCTCAAACAAAGCCCTCGATACCAAAAAACCAGGGTCTCCGATAAGTGGAATCGGACATCTCCCTTGTCCTATATATCTCTATAAGCTCTTGATATCAACTGGCAAACAACAAATAAAAAATAAAAAACCGCGATCACAAACTTAAGAGTCAACAGAAGCGCCCAGTTCCATCTATATGCTTTGTCCCGTGACGTAATGATCTGTGACATCACAATGGCACAGAGTTTTTGAGTTGGTTGTGTTTGTAGATGTTGTTTTCTTGTATTTTGCCATGTCCTCTGGTGGTGGATGTGGACGTGCTGAGTTTAACATGTGTTATTAGGTTCATTTGAGTTTTGGTTGTCATTGTGCTAAGGTGGTTCTGAGTTAGGTAGCTGGTGTGGTAATGTGGGTTGTGGAAGTATTTCCAGTGTGTTATTAAGGTTTTTTTTAAATTGTTTAAATGTATGGGTTTTTTTCAAAGTCTGATTAGTTTGGTGTTTGTTGCATGGAAAGGAATCTTTCTTTTTTTTAAAAAAAAAAGATACGGATATGACAGTGAAGTTCACAAACGTACCATTACGATCTGAGATGGGTGGTGATGTGATGTCTGACAGTTTCTGCAGGTGTTTGGTAGCGTGATTTAATTTTTTTATATTATTTGTCTTGGGATGGTGCTGTACATTTAGCTTGCCCCACCCTAAACCCTTAACTTTCCGTGGTTGTTCTGTTGGTTTCATTTTATTTTTTTGAGTGAGACGTTATTGTATCATCATTATTTTTGTTCACATCTCCTGGTGTGTGTGTGTGTGTGTGTGTGTGTGTGTGTGTGTGTGTGTGTGTGTGTGTGTGGTGATGTCACTGTCATTTTGTACACGCTGGAAGTAGCCGTTTCGGCCATATTGATGACATTGTGTGTTAAAGGATACGGGTGGAATTAAATGCTTCTGTACAGCCCAAACTCCATATACCTACAACACTTACAAAACACCACCTAAACTAAAATCCCAACAACTTGAAAACCCAAAAAACCCCATATTCCCTAGATCAATTAAAACAAAACAGAAAAACCATAAATATAAAACAGACAAAACATCAGAATTACTACAGAATAAAACCAGAATAAAAACTAATTACCAACAAAAGCCCACAACAAAATCACCTAGGCTCATGCCCCACACATAGACAAAAGAAAAAAACCCAGAACAACTCACTGAAAATAAAGCAAACACTTCCAACTGCACCAACTACCCAGACTCAAATAAACCAACTTTCCAGCTTTACCACAGTGACAATCAAGACTCAAATGGACCCAATACCAGATGTTAAACTCCACATATCAACATGTACCACCACAGGGTGCCAGCAAATACAACCATTATGTCAAGATTCAAAGCAAACAATTGGAATTGGACGTTTCCAGTGGAGCCCTTGTGAAGACTTGCACTTAATAGGCCTAGTTGTTAACTGGTATTCACTAATGAATATGTTCTTGTTTCTTCCTTCAATGATCTCCATCTAAAACCCATTCTTGGTCTTGTGATTATCAAGCTATGTCTCTAGGTTGTCTGTGTGCATCAGTTTATTGTTTCCAACACAGAACATACATATTCTTCACTCACAATGTCACCAAAATCTTTAGAACCAATCTCTGACCATGTAGGCCCAACTGACAGAATAAAGAAACTTATGATGTTGTAGATAACCTTCGTCTGGATTATTATTACATTATATTTCTTAAAAGAAGTGTTGTGCTTCTATACAGAGTAATTTGGCAGTGTTAGATATTTTGTTAGTAGAACTTAACTACCTCTCTTGGCTTGTTGTTAAGCCCCTTGTTATCATGAATTTCAACATGGGATGGTGCCAAGTGAAAGATTACTTATTTTCCTTTAATAATAATTGACGATTGCTTATGTTTGTGGATGTTCATCTGATTATATAGTTTGATAGACTACTGTTTAATCATAGTTTCTCAAACTGAGGTGCAAAGTTGGTACAGTGGAACGTACATGGAGTTTATAGTCTTTATAGACCGTATGAAAGACAGGTTAATGCAGATTAGATTAGATTAGATTAGATTAATACAAGTTCCATGGATCATGAATACGATATTTCGTAATGATGTGGAACGAGTCAAATTTTCCAATACATGACATAATTAAGTTAATTTAACAACATACTTAGGTTAATATAACAACTTTTTAATTTTTTTGTGTTTTTTTTTATTTTATTTTTATTTTTTTTTTTTAATTTTTTTTTTTAATTTATATCTAAAAATTCCTCTATGGAGTAGAAGGAGTTGTCATTCAGAAATTCTTTTAATTTCTTCTTAAATACTTGTTGGTCGTCTGTCAGACTTTTGATACTATTTGGTAAGTGACCAAAGACTTTAGTGCCAGTATAATTCACCCCTTTCTGTGCCAAAGTTAGATTTAATCTTGAATAGTGGAGATCATCCTTTCTCCTAGTATTGTAGTTATGCACACTGCTATTACTTTTGAATTGGGTTTGGTTGTTAATAACAAATTTCATAAGAGAGTATATATACTGAGAAGCTACTGTGAATATCCCTAGATCCTTAAATAAATGTCTGCAGGATGATCTTGGGTGGACTCCAGCTATTATTCTGATTACACGCTTTTGTGCAATAAATACTTTCTTCCACAGTGATGAATTACCCCAAAATATGATGCCATATGAAATCAACGAGTGAAAATAGGCGTAGTAAGCTAATTTACTAAGATGTTTATCACCAAAATTTGCAATGACCCTTATTGCATAAGTAGCTGAACTCAAACGTTTCAGCAGATCATCAATGTGTTTCTTCCAATTTAATCTCTCATCAATGGACACACCTAAAAATTTGGAGTATTCTACCTTAGCTATATGCTTCTGATTAAGGTCTATATTTATTAATGGCGTCATACCATTCACTGTACGGAACTGTATGTACTGTGTCTTATCAAAATTCAGTGAGAGTCCGTTTACAAGGAACCACTTAGTAATTTTCTGAAAGACACTATTGACAATTTCATCAGTTAATTCTTGTTTGTCAGGTGTGATTACTATACTTTTATCATCAGCAAAGAGAACTAACTTTGCCTCTTCATGAATATAGAATGGCAAGTCATTAATATATATTAAGAACAACAAAGGACCCAAGACTGACCCTTGTGGAACCCCATTCTTGATAGTTCCCCAGTTTGAGGAATGTGCTGATCTTTGCATAGTATGAGAACTACTTATTTCAACTTTCTGCACTCTACCAGTTAGGTACGAATTAAACCATTTGTGCACTGTCCCACTCATGCCACAATACTTGAGCTTGTCTAGCAGAATTTCATGATTTACACAATCAAAAGCCTTTGAGAGATCACAAAAAATCCCAATGGGTGGTGTTCGGTTATTCAGATCATTCAAAATTTGATTGGTGAAAGCATATATGGCATTTTCTGTTGAAAAACCTTTCTGGAAACCAAACTGACATTTTGTTAGTACTTCATTGTTACAGATATGTGAAGCTACTCTTGAATACATTACTTTCTCAAAAATTTTGGATAAAGCTGTTAGAAGGGAGATTGGACGGTAATTGTTGACATCAGATCTATCCCCCTTTTTATGCAAAGGTATAACAATAGCATATTTCAGTCTATCAGGGAAAATGCCCTGTTCCAGAGAGCTATTACATAGGTGGCTGAGAATCTTACTTATCTGTTGAGAACAAGCTTTTAGTATTTTGCTGGAAATGCCATCAATTCCATGTGAGTTTTTGCTTTTAAGCAAGTTTATTATTTTCCTAATTTCATAGGGAGAAGTGGGTGAGATTTCAATTGTATCAAATTGCATAGGTATGGCCTCTTCCATTAACAGCCTAGCATCTTCTAATGAAGACCTTGATCCAACTATATCCACAACATTTAGAAAATGATTATTAAAAATATTTTCAACATCTGACTTTTTGTTCGTAAAGTTTTCATTCAATTTGATGGTAATACTGTCTTCCTGTGCTCTTGGTTGACCTGTTTCTCTTTTAATAATATTCCAAATTGTTTTAATTTTATTATCAGAGTTGCTGATTTCAGACATGATACACATACTTCTGGATTTTTTAATAACTTTTCTTAATATAACACAGTAGTTTTTATAATGTTTGATAGTTTCTGGGTCACTACTCTTTCTTGCTGTCAGATACATTTCCCTTTTCCGGTTACAAGATATTTTTATACCCTTAGTAAGCCATGGTTTGTTACAAGGTTTCTTACGAGTATATTTAACTATTTTCTTGGGGAAGCAGAGTATGAAGATATAGTTCACTACTGACTATTCCACAGAGCTCTTAAACCTAAATAAAAATTGCTAACCAGAAAATTGTACATCATCTCAATACTCCGATCATTTTCCAAAACACTACAAACTATAAATAGAAACGGCCTCGTGAGGTACTTAAGAATTATAAGTACAACAGTTTTTCATCGCATACTAAAATCCGCACCCTCGTTATTGAAGCCATTTTTAGTCGATAAAAAAGCGTAATTAAGTTTTAAAAAAACATTGCTGATGAAATGAATGCTGCTGGGAAGAAGATCTCTAATTGTACATATGGAGTTTTGGGCTAAAAGGAATGTTCTATACGAGACGTCGGCTTTGGCCCGTGACGTAACGTGCATTGCTGGTGCATATTTTTACAGTTTTGATGTTTGGCGAAGCCAATGAATTTTAATGCAAAAAATAAATAAATGTGGTTGTGGTAACACACTGATCTGCAGTTTAGCCCGAGGCATAGTTTAAGTCAGGCGGTGACAGTTTGGTTGGGAATTGGGGAAGGCAACTAATGAGATACTGAAAAAAAAAACTTGGTTGTCGTGACATACAGATCTGTATCTTTGCACGTTTTAAAAATTGCCAATTAGCAATAACATAACGTTAGAGTCGTCATACTGTTTACCGCGTTTGTCGCATGTTTCCTGTGTAATTGGTCAAAGCCAATGACCCGTGTCGAACATTCCTCTATAACCAGGAATTTTTTTAAAAACATAAACGCACCTGCATAAAATTCAGAACAGCAATCACTGCAGCAAATTTTGTGCCTATGCTTTATCCTGAGTGTTACAATATTGCCGATTATTGCTAAGCCATTTCTCTGCAGTACATCTTTCGAAACATTTTTTTCGGTGCACGATGGTATGATTACTATCTGTATCTGCTGTCAAACTTCCGCGCCAGCGCCACTACTGTCTACGCAAAAACAAACATTAACGATTATGAAACTTGTTATCTTTGAAATGTTCGTCAAAGATACGTTTGAAAATTGCCACAATATGAAGTTTGTCCTGAAAAGTTCTGGATTTTCGTAAAAATTGTTGAAAATACTTCACATTTGAAAGATATTAATCGTTTCTGAATTTTTCTGTGACGCCTCCTCAATTATATTATATATTTCCTTCTTCAATAAATTAATGTTAGATGAATTTCCGAATTTTTCGTTTCATTATCAATACTTACGACGAATTGAAGTTTTATGTGTCTTAAAATAATTCTGAGATTTAAACAAACTGGCGTAGTTAAATGTTTAATCCATAATTTTCATCCCATTTAAATCGAAATTTTGTTTGTAACATTGGTGACAGTTGGTACAAGGAATACTGGGAAAGAGTTTCATCTTGTAAGGAGCCTCTTTGTTTTGAAGCCGTGCATCGGTACGTCTTTCCGGTAGTGAACTTAAGGTTTAAGGGTGTTATAGTGAAAGAAGTAAGTGAAATTAATCATGAGCACCTGTGATTTACCATAGTTATGTTTAGTGGTGTTTCTAGTTGATTGTTGGTAGTATTTTTTGAAAATGGATACACTATATTCATTTACACTTACGGATTGCTGTGTAAACGTGTGCACGTGGAGTCCAATGCATATGTGTGACTCTTATTCATGTCTTAATGTCTCGTATATAATAGTATATGGTTACGCGACACTCGAACTTTTCGTTAACGTTTTAGACGAATTGTCAGATGGTATTTATAATCATATGAAAAATTTTGCCTGCACATGTTTGCAACTTGTGTGTGCTGGAAGTTGAACTGCACTAGTAAACTTTGACTTCTTCGAATGCCAGACGTAGAATGTATTAAATAATTGAAAATAAGATTCGCACCCCAAAAGTTTGCTTAGTCAGTATGTACCGTGTTTTGTTTGTTGAAGTCGCGATTAAAGAATAGTCGCATAGATGCCGTTTTAATTTCACGGTAATTGTGAGAATAACGTGTATGTTTTTGTTCTGAATAGTAAGAACCCTAAGTCCTGTAATGCGTTAAATAATTTACATTACTACAGGTGAGGCAGGTTTAAAGCTATGGTAATTGAGAAGTTTGGTTTGAACAGTCGCGCTTCCTAATATTGGACTGTGCTCTTTTTTTTCTTTTTTTTTTAAAAAAAAAAAACATCTGTTTGTATTGTTGTTTGCTCTATAACCAATACCCTAGAGTGATTTGTTAATCTTTCTGAGCAGAAGCGTATGACAGTGTGGTACTGAATAGGAGCAAATCTCTGCTGTAGAGCTTTAGATATTTTAAGAATCTTTGTATTATTATTATTATTATTATTATTGCTGTCAAACTGTACTGTAGTTAAAGCTGTCCCATCAGACTTCGTTTCCAACATAATCTGCATAAGTTGTCAATGACTGCTGAAGTTGCTTAACTGTTTGGTTGTTGGACTGTCAGATTATGATTGTGCAAGTGAAATTGGCATTTAATTTTTGCAATTGTGAACTCTTTATGGTTAAACAGGTAGATAATTGCAGTAGACACTGAACTTCTTGCATTTAATGGAAACTGTTTGGCAGGGCCATTCATCATGACAGACGTCGAGACCTGGGGTGATGAGGATCCGGCAGTGATGGAAACTGAAGCAACATTGCCTGTTGCTCAGCCTGCAGAACTGCCAGAAATAAAGTTATTTGGTAGATGGAGTTGTGACGATGTTCAAGTTTCAGACATGTCCCTACAGGTATGAACACCAGTGCATTGCAAGTGATATTTCATTTGTTTCATGCAGGATGTAGAGAATAATACGAGGAGACATGTTCATTAAATTGAACATTTACTATGTACTTCACTAATTGTGCAGGGAACAGTGAAGTGAAGTAATTATTCTAGTTGAAAAGGATATGGCATTTAGAAAGTGATATTTGAGAAAGTGCATGGGAAACTATAGGAAGGTAACAAAAATGATGCCTGGGTTAGCTTTAAAGACAGCAGGAGTTCATATTAGGATGTAAGTAGCCCACAAGAAATTTGTAAGTGTTCTTACGAAATTTGAGTCAGTGTGTTCTGTGAGAGAGAATTCAAGTAGAGGAAATGGTGGAGACGGTCATGAGAACACTTTTTATTTTTATTTATTTATTTTTATTTCTGCCATTTTATTGTTCTGTAATTGTTTTATTAGAAATGGAATGTAAATCTATTTTCTGATATACACATTTCAGCACATTTCGGGGATAATAGGAAATTACACTCAGGATTTGGACGGATGGAAAACTCACTCAGTGTGTGTGTGTGTGTGTGTGTGTGTGTGTGTGTGTGTGTGTGTGTGTGTGTGTTGCCTCCCACATCCAGATTTGGAACTGGGATCAGTGTGTTCCGGAAGAGCTGAACTATGTTTCAGTTTTAGTGTTATGTGCAGCAACAAATTATTAAAATGATATACACATGCTTGCAAAAATGCATTTTATGATACCAAATTTTTGACATGTGGGAAATATTTTTGCTATTGAAGTTAGCTGATTATCTCATGTGATTAAAGTCTTAAGACTACACCACATCTTTGTGTACTCCAAACTGGAGCTGTCAGTTTTCTAACCTGAGATAATTTTGGTTTAACATGCACATAATGGGGTGCTCAAGTGTCAAGTACTTAAGTGGCCGCTCATGGAGTGTCGTTACAAGAAACAGATCCCTAGGTTTCTAATAAACTAGTTATTTTTCCTGATGTGCCTACTTGGTTCAAACATTTTATGCAGTAAGGAGACATGAACATATTAAAATGTCAGTGGTACAGCTGCCTGGTGTTTACCTAAGGCTTCTCCTAAACCAGAATGAAAATCTAGATCGGCTAAATAGCACAAAGTTTTCATTTCTTTTGAAAGGTCACTTCTCTTGTTTCAGGATTTTCGTGAAGGAAGTTCAACAGTAAAATGTTTTTGTTGTTTAACCTGTATAAACTTATACAGTTCCTGTCCAGTATTTCTTCGTTCTATCTATCTTTCTTTTACATTCCGAACAACATAAATTCTGCCATTTTGATCAAAAACCGTGTAAAACATACCCTCAGCACTACTTACTCAGGCCAGAGTATGCTACAGAGCTCACTTCAAAAACAGAGAATGCTCTGTTTTTGAGATACTTCTCTAGTTTTATTCATATGGAATCTGAGAATATTCTTTGAGCTGAGCAACTTTCCCCATCCTTTTAGTCAAGCTAAGAACACACCCGGTTGGAGTATAGTCTCCAACTCACTTTATTCACGCGAACCTGGAGAATTTTCTTAGAAATTCTGAGAATAAAATAGATTCCGTTTTTCATAAAACAATTGCCAAGTCTTACAAACTGTTGAAGTGAACAGCAATGAATGAAATTATTTCATCACTGAGGCATTGTCACAGCACAGTCTGGAGGACTGTAATGCGATGCTCTCTGCGAGGCACCTGGAAGGAGACCAAATATTGTTACCTGTGCTGACAGTTGGAGGTGGTTGCAGAGGACAGTAATTGGGACACCTTGTGGTATGAAGTTCCACTATTGTCACATCAGCTAAATTATTGAAGATATTTTAAAAATGACAACACACGCACATTTAACTTAAAATACACCATTAAGTAGGCACACTTAGCTTATAAGATGTAATGAATGAATGGCATTCTATGTCATCCAGTAGGTTATGGTTCCATTCTTTGTCAGTTAATTTCTTCCCTTTCTTTATTCTGTTTTCTTCCTCTCTTTCCCTTTTTTTATTATTTAAAGTTAAAGGTTATGTACAATCTGAAGTACTGCAGTTTTATTGTGCTTTATCTTTAAAGAGTATGTATCAGTAGAGAACAGAACTCAAATATTAAGCAGTTAGGAGGAAAATATTTTTCTTAACACACATGTATGTTACTCTTCACCAACAAGGAAAGAAGACTTTCAAAAAATATCTTCCATAAGCAGATACAACAAATTGCTGTTGTACTAAAGAAAATTGTCACAGGTGAAAGTATTTCTACAGTTATGCAAATTTTGAAAGCTGTTTATATCATCTATTGTGCATGCCTTTGAAGGTGCAAGTAATTGACTTGATCATGTTTAGAATAAATTTATTTTTTCCATCAGTGATAACAAAATGTTTTGTTCTTGGACTGTCAGTTTGTCAGCAATAACCATCTTCAGATCTGCAGCAAAAATGGGAAAGGAAGTACTAGTGGACAGATTACATTTTAAACATAACATATGCTATAACTAAAAATTATTAGTGCCATGGGTGTGGAAATGTGCTTAAAATACGAGGACACCTGTTTTATAGCATGTCCTAATATAATAAAGTCGTAGTGCCATCGTCACAAAATCAGCTTAGCGTCATTGCAAATATTTAAAATATAGTGTAAACTAAGCCTCAGTGCCTTTGGAGTCATATTGTCATTAGCACTACTGTTCATAATAAACTGCAGTACAGTAGGCACAACATATGTTCGTGCTGTAAGTTCAATAGATTGTGCTACTGTAAGTCTTCACATACTCGTCAGTTAAAAAATTGAGACAGAACACAGCAAATGAACAGTACAATGGGCAAATTTTATAGTGGGCTTGCCAAATGTGTTACTACAGTGAGAAAATGTAATAGTTAACCCTTCCACTGCTACAGACGTGCTCTTCGCATTCCGCTCTAAGGTGACTTTTGTTATAGCTGTATTGCTTGCCAGATGCTGGTGCCTATGCTGAGAGACCAATATGAAATACTTCCCAGATTTATCGAAAGCTATTAGTTGAAAAAAATTGATTTTTTAACAATGTGCGGCATCAAATTAAGTAAAACATTGCACGAAAATTGCAAGTTTGTGTAGGTAAAAACACTTTGTGTAAATTTTGTGTGTGATTAATTTTAGCTCATACATTGCAATGAACGAAATGTGGATGAGATATTGGAATATTATTTAAAATTGAGAGCAGAATATTATTTCATCCTCAAGTTATTGGGTTTTATATTCCAAGAACAGTTGTATGTGAAGCACGCTTTGACATTGCGCATTTGCGAAACACATGGTCATGAAAACTCGTATCTCATGAATGATTCTAGATATCAGAACAAGCTTTTTGCCAGTGACAGCATGTAATGAGGCACATACGTTGCATGATAGACTCGAAACTTTAGAATTCACTCCTATGTGGAATTTACTTGTCCACAGCAGGGATGTCCATAGTATTGTAGGAAAATCTGAGTGGCTTACGCATGCATGCATGCATGCATGCATGCCCACACCAGGCGAATGTATAAACGCACACAGCAGCAAAAGGTTTACAACTGAATTAAGTTAAATTTAAAATTGTCAAAAGGAAATGGCAAAGTGTTGATTTGTGATTGATATGCTCGTGTGATCATTTTAGATAAAAAAAACACGCTCAAGAACAAGCTTCTGGAGCTAATAAAAATGGCAAAATGCAAGTAGGGCTCTTGCTCTGAGGGTTCCATCCTGGGAATTGAGGATCTCAACAATTTTTGCTTCTTACTAATATCAATACTGGTTAGATATTGGTCCCAGAATTCAGACTATTACAGTCTCTACAGTAGTTCCTCAGACTATCCTGGACAAACAAAAAGAAGAAAATGGGGGACTTCAGTTTGGTTATATTGTGAGATGATTAATAAAACATTTTTTATTTACTTACTAAAACATGGCTACAACTTACATTTTATGTTTTCATGCAGTAATGTTCACCTATTACACTTTTAAGAGATGATGAATGCAATGTGTTTTCTTACGGCAAAAGATATTTCTTGTGTTATATAATTTCACGATTTTGAGATTTTTCACTTCACTTACTATGAAACTTTGTTCCTTGCCAAATCTCAGATTTCTAGGTCAATGGGAAGCTCCCTGTACAGTCCGCTTTCACAGATTGAGGCACTGATCCCTAATGAAGTTGATAGAATAACTAGGGAAAGAAGCAAAGATGATTTAAAGAAAAGACTGAAGTTATGAGTGACCTTTGTTGGTGCAGTTGTCAGAATAGTGTAGTTAAGTTGGAGGAACGTAATCACCAGAGGGCCTCATGTACCTTGCAACATGTCATTCCAAGAAAAGTATAATAAAATAATGTACCATCACATAATAAGATCATTTTGTTCATTCAATGTATTACATAAACGGAGAAGGGCCAATCAAACCTAAGAAAAATGAGCACTCTGTACTATGTAACAACAAGGCAATATATACATGCACTAGAGGCGTTCAGTAATTAAGGAAAACATTATTAAATAAAGCAAAGTAGACATTGAGACCTTAACTTTTCCCGGCAAATTGAATGTTCAAATAACTTAAGGGTTTGCTGCCGGGTGACGTCGACCACTGTTGATATTTTGACAGGCGCACACCTTGCCATTCTCAAGGCACCACTGCAGTTGTGCCTTGATAATGGCAGGGTGTGCTCCTGTCGAAATATCAACAGTGGTCGACGACGTCACCCGGCAGCAATCCCGTATGTTATTTGAAAGTAGACATTGGATACAAAATTGCATTGCCCATTGAGCTTTTGCTGGCTCCTGTTTTTTGACTTTATAAATTGTGAGCTCTTCCAATAAATTGACAGCACCGCCTTGCACTCTTTGCGACAAGCCTAAGCAGATCTTGTGTATATTTTGTGATGATGCCACTATAGCTCTGTTATGAGGACATGTTTTAAAGCAGATACCTCTCATCATATTTTAAGTGCATGTTTCTACAGCCATGAAAATGATTTTTCGTTAATGGGATATTTTATTGTGTATGAGGTAAGTTGCCCACTAGTTGTATTTCATTTCCATTTTTTCTGCAGATGGTCATTGCTGACTGAAACTGGTAGTATTAAGGACCAAATGTTTTATGATGATTGAAAGAAAGAGATTTATTCTAACCTTCCTGGATCACTGTTTTAATCCACGACAATGTTATGCTTATTATAGTATATGTATGTATGTTCATTCGTCAGTGGGTTATGTTTTTATTGACAGGATTACATTGCTGTCAAAGAAAAGAATGCCAAATATCTTCCCCATTCTGCTGGGCGATACGCAGCCAAGAGATTCCGCAAGGCGCAGTGCCCAATTGTGGAAAGATTAACTAATTCACTTATGATGCATGGCCGCAACAATGGAAAGAAGTTAATGGCCGTGCGCATTGTAAAGCACGCATTTGAAATCATACACCTTCTTACGGGAGAGGTATACTTCTTATTTGTTATCATTGTGCCTGAAAAGAAACCATGTTGTTATAGAGATTTGTTTCATTGAAAATTTCATTTACAGAATCCGCTGCAGGTTTTAGTGTCGGCTATAATTAATTCAGGTCCCCGAGAAGACTCGACACGTATCGGTAGAGCAGGAACGGTGCGTCGTCAAGCAGTTGATGTGTCTCCGTTAAGGAGAGTGAATCAGGTAAGCTGTTGTAGGAATAGATAAATAGAACTTTCCTTTGGGTAAACCTAAGTATTAGCAGTCTAATATAACAGTTGAGACACTCACTGCCGTAAAAGTTGTTACTGTTTGACAGCTGGAGCAACACTAGCGCTCAAAGCGGCGAGAAAGAATGTAAGATGTGTCATAAACATAATGTTTGTTTCGCATGCCTTTCCTATGTGATTTACGAAACATTGGAATTATTTTTTTGCCTCCGAGATTTGTATAATATCAGAGGACATAGATGCTTGTAAGATGATTCTAAAATAAGTGCAAATAGGGGTAAAAATCATGAATCCAATGGCAAACTACAACACACTCATGAAGAAACACTTGCGGCATTTGACAAAACTGTAGCTTACCACATCAATATCAGCAATTAGAACAATGTAAAGACAAAGACCGTACTTGTGGCAACAAGCAATGACTAAAGTACAGTAGACCTAGGGAGCGACACTTGAGGCGTTCCATCACTTTTGCATTTAGAGGTACATGTCTGTGTGTCTTATGTATGATATTGACATTGCTGATATTATTACCTTTGAGGACTTGAGGTTTACACACACAGCATATTTCTCCCACTATTATTTTCGTCTTGCAGCTTGTTTTTCCTTCACTAGCATGCTAATCTGGCTTGAGAAGTAAAGAACATTTTTTTTAATATCTGGATACTATAGTCTTCAAAATTTGTTGTTCTTTACTTGATCCTTCTGACACAGTTTCTGTTTCTGTTTGTACCTACAATGATAGGACGTCTTTGTTGATGATTCATATAAACCTGACACTGGTAACCAGAGGTGAACTGGCTGCTTCTGAGCCACAGGAGTGTTTTACAGCTTTAGATGGATTACCGAACCTGTGTGGCAGTTTCCTCTTCATTGTCAGTTGAGGTGGCTCATTAGGGATGTCAGTCTGGGTACTGCATTCTGTACGAGTTTATTACTGTCTGCATTCATGAACTGGTTTTGTTCAAAGTGTTGCGAACAAAACTTAACATTGTTATAAATGTAAACAGGGTCTTTTTTCATAAGATCTTCTCATCTGGTATTAACTAGCCATTGTGCTCCTAAAATGAAACATTAATCCTTAATACACATATAATTTGTAAGCGAATCCTGATGATACAATTTAATAACATGACAGTATATACCTCTCACTGTCCTTAGGAAACCTAAAAAAAGTTGGATGGGGTATCTTCTTGTTGGTTTTGCTGTAATTTATTACACTACAGGCGCTCCTGTTTGTAAAAAAAAAATTGCACATACAAAAATAAACAACTACCATAAGCTTTCATGATCGCGCTGAACTCAGGAGATTTACTTAAATGTCACTTGGCGCACTGCTGGCCCAGTAGGCAGTAAAATGCAAAGCGAAGTGTCAAGACTCTTGTTAGACTGTGGTATTAGTCTAGGTGGTTCCGATGAGCTTTCCTTAATGTGAGTAGGTAGAAAAGATGTAAAAGATAAAACAGAATTTGGACTTACATTGCTCATATCATATTTTTTGGTGTGACGGTTTGGTTTACAGTAGTAGCTAGAAGTTGGGTTTGAGTTCAGGTAGTAGCTTAATATCAAAATTATTCTTGATCAGAAATTGCAGGTGTCACACTACTTGAATTGTAGTTGTTCTTAATGTAAAATTTTTTCAATTATGAATTGGCTTTAATTTTTTATCATTCTGGTAGCGTCGTGGCATGTATTGAATGCAATTGTATAATTGTTTTCACTATTAATATAGTTGCATATGTTAACCCATAAATGTCATCCATGATTTCGCATATTTTTATGATAAATATGATTTCATGTAATACATGCACTTTGGCTTGTTTACTAGTCTACATATGTCTGTCCTGTGTGTGTGTGTGTGTGTGTGTGTGTGTGTGTGTGTGTGTGTGTGTGTGTGTGTGTGTGTGTGTGTGTCAGTAATATTGTCATAAATTGTGGAAATCATGAAACCTTTTACTTTTCAGGCAATCTGGTTGCTGTGTACTGGAGCAAGAGAAGCAGCTTTCAGGAATATTAAAACTATTGCGGAATGTGTTGCTGATGAACTCATTAATGCAGCAAAGGTTTGTAAATTATACTAGTTATTTACACTAGTTATTTACAAGTTAGAATTTTACAGTTCTTATTAAATGCTTCTATTGGTTGTATGGAGAGTGTAGTTGATAAAATTTTGATAAAGAAGCCATGTCGGGAAATGTACTCTTCAGATGTAAAATAAGTTTAAATTTCAGATCACTTCCAAATTTCTATTTCACAGTATACACAACGACAGTGAGCCCTTACTGGGTGTGCTCTGCAAGACCACCTCCACGTGGTGACCCTGCCAATTGTTGCACAAAAGACACAGTCTTTCATATACGAAGTCCACAGTTGGACTGAAATAGCATTTGATGGACAAGCGATTTGGAAAATATACTTGATGAATACAGTGTGCAGTTGTACCATTTCGTTCTGTTGTTGGATATACATACCGCCTTTTATGCAAAACACTGTTCCTTCCTCGGTACCCAAACATGTTTCGGCACCACTGTGTTATCAGTGAATTTTGGTCATTGAAAAATTGTAAAAGGTGGTCATATTTTAGTTTGTAACTGATCTAGCTAAATGAGGCCTAAAGACAGTTTTTGAAGGGTTTTGTACGTACTTGGATTTTACATTATATGGTGGGGGGGCTCCTTTGTTTGTGCCCTTTCCTGTAAAGTTCCTTTAATGTATTAATGTGCCTTTACAGAGTTTAGTGTATTCATTTAAAACTTGTTTGTCTTCTGTATGTAGAAGCTTCCCCCCTATTTGTTTGCATTGTAGGCTGTGGCTGGATTTCAGTATTTTTTAATATGTTTCTATTGAAGTTGAGTGTCCGCCCTCGTGGTCTCGCGGTAGCATTCTCGCTTCCCGAGCGCGGGGTTCCAGGTTCGATTCCTGGCGGGTCAGGGATTTTTCCTGCCTAGAGATGACTGCGTGTTGTCGTCTTCATCATCATCATCATTTGTCCCCATTACGGTCGAAGGAAGGCAACTGAAAACCACCTCCATTAGCACCTTGCCTAATAAGGCGGTGCGGGTCTCCCACATCGTTCCCCTATGCTCTGTAAAGAAGCATGGGACTTCATTTCATATTTCATTGAAGTTAAGTGGTGGTTATAGGCTATTAAATGGTCAGCAAATGTGCTATGGGTGCTCTAACTTTGTAGGGCTCTAAGGTGCCCTTAGTTTCTCGTTTTAAAGTCCCTGCATGTTTGTCTTGTGTATATTGATTGACAAGTGTTGTATGTGAGTTCATATGTTCCTGCTCCTCTAATTGTTTGCTTATGGGTGTTCTGCTCGGCCTGTGGATATGGGTGCTGTTTATTTTTGCATGGTATGATCCAGAAATGTGAAATGAATATTTTGGCATAAGTTGTTTATTTTATTGTGTAGCTATTAAAAGTGCATACACATGCACTCACTCGCTTGGGAACCAATGAATGCCGATGAGGTTAGGACACACGCAATCATTAACACCTCTTTTTGGAAAGTGAAAAGGAATTTGTTTAAACCAACATTGTACAAAGTACACTTAATGTGTGTGTGCAGTGCTCTCGTAACAGGAAAGAACAAGAATTTGTCGCAACAAAATGTGAGTAATAACTAATATATACACCAAACATTTTGCCACACCAAAATCAGATTTTTAAAAATAAAGGAATGTGTTAACTCATTGCTAAAATTCACATTTACATAGTTTGGTTTGCAGATGACAAGCTGTCAGTGCAGGACTCCTACAGGTCCTGCAAAATCGTATAAAGTAACATCTAGGTATGAATAAAAACTGTCATTAGGCCTCATTTTGTTAGATCAGTTACAACCTAAAGTATAACATATTATTACAGTTTTCAATAAACAAAACCCACTGGTGAGGCACAGAGATGTCAAAAAATTTTTTGGGTAGCAAGAAAAAGGTGTTTTGCGTAAAAGGTGGAAACTATATTCAATAATTTTAACTGCAAGTATGGAGGAAAATATAAGAGCTGCAAATCGAAAAGAACATCATTTGTTCCGTACTATGTAAATGGAGATTGGAAAATGATCTGATCTTAAAACAGGCTTTATATCCTAACTATACCTTGGTTGGACATAAGTCCTATATCTTCTAAGTACCCTGTATGTAACTGTTAGAAGCCTTTAACAGGAATTGTGAAAGAAGCCTGCATATGTGCATGTAATGTTGTTAAACTGAGATGCACTTCAAAATTTTGATTTGTCATGGAAAATAATGCAGTGCAGAGTAGCAAGTCGTGATAGTTTCTTTGCTTGTTTATTTAAACGAGATAGCATTCAACAGCAGCAGCATTTTTAAATATGTACAGAAATTTAAAACTTAGTGCAACATTAGTTTTTTACAAGTATCAAACTGTTTTGTCAGTTATGTTAACATTTGTATCTTGATTTCAGGGATCTTCCAACTCCTATGCAATCAAGAAGAAAGATGAACTTGAGCGTGTTGCAAAATCAAACCGTTAAAAATTGAATGAGATCAGATTGTGGTTAATAAAGTAATTTCTTCCAATGACACATTCTTTCATTTTACTTGAGAGGGCATCTCTATGGGTATCATAATGTATGGTCCTTGTTGAAGCAGAAATGTGATAAAATGCATTTGGGAAGTTTTTAATAAAATTTACAGCACTTGCCATGTCACCAGTTGAATGTTATATATACTAGTAAAAACAGGAATTTGATGTAAAATGTTAAATGCATTGCATATCTGCTATGGAAAAGTGTTTGTTCAAGTTTTTGTTGATATAACCAGTGGTGGAATGTGGGGCTTTTTTTCTGCTGCTGGTGGTAGTGGTTGTGAAGGAGACAGCTGTTGAAAGCTTGAGTGTTATATTTGATGTGACATGGCTTGAAAACATGAAATTTTATTCGGGTATGCCACTGCAAAAGATTCAAAGCACAAAAGAAATAGATATTTAAGTGCAAAAAGTATTGCTAGGTTCTGTAACTACACTTCTTGCCATTAAAATTGCTACACCAAAAAGAAATGCAGATGATAAATGGATATTCATTGGACAAATATATTATACTAGAACTGTCAGGCAATTACATTTTCACGCAATTTGGGTGCATAGATCCTGAGAAATCAGTAGCCAGAACAAACACCTCTGGCAGTAATAACTGCCTTGATACGCCTGGGCATTGAGTCAAACAGAGCTTGTAGGCGTGTATAGGTACAGCTGCCCATGCAGCTTCAAAACGATACCACTGTGCATCAAGAGTAGTGACTGGTGTATTGTGCCGAGTCAGTTGCTCGGCCACCATGCGGTCCTGCATTATGCTGCTGAAATGTAGGGTTTCGCAGGGATCGAATGAAAGGTAGAGCCACGGGTCTAACACATCTGAAATGTAATGTCCACTGTTCATAGTGCCGTCAATGCGAACGAGGTGACAGATGTGTAACCAACGGCACCCCATAACATCACGCTGGGCAATTCTCCAGTGTGGCGATGACGAATACACACTTCCAATGTGCATTCAACGCGATGTCACCAAACACGGATGTGACCATCATGATGCTGAATACAGAACCTGGATCCATCCGAAAAAATGACGTTTTGCCATTTGTGCACCCAGGTTTGTCGTCAAGTACACCATCACAGGCACTCCTGTCTGTGATGCAGCGTCAAGGGTAACCGCAGCCATAGTCTCAGAGCTGATAGTCCATGCTGCTGTAAACGTCGTCGAACTGTTTGTGCAGATGGTTGTTGTCTTGCAAACGTCCCCATCTGATGACTCGGGGATTGAGACGTGGCTGCACGATCTGTTGCAGCCACGTGGATAAGATGCCTGTCATATCAACTTCTAGTGATACGAGGCCGTTGGGATCCAGCACGGCATTCTGTATTACCCTCCTGAACCCACCGATTCCATATTCTGCTAAGTCATTGGATCTCGACCAACGCGAGCAGCAATGTCGCGATACGATAAACCGCAATCGTGATTGGCTACAATCCCACCTTTATCAAAGTCTGGAACGTGATGGTATACATTTCTCCTCCTTACACGAGGCAACACAACGTTTCACCAGGCAACACCAGTCAACTGCTGTTTGTGTATGAGAAATCGGTTGGAAACTTTCCTCATGTCAGCACGTTGTAGGTGTTGCCACCGGTCCCAACCTTGTGTGAATGCTCCGAAAAGCTAATGATTTGCATATCACAGCATCTTCTTCCTGTCAGTTAAATTAGGTGTCTGCAGCATGTCATCTTCATGGTGCAGCAATTTTAATGGCCAGTAGTGTATTAGGGGAGCATGTTCTAGTAAATGGGACCCAACTTTTGCAAGGATGAAACATACTTCGATTTATTGCTGTAATTGACTGAGAAGGAAACAAATAAGAATGCAAGTGATTGGTTTTGGGTAGATGGTAACAGTACAGAAAGTGCCACTTATTTTATACCTGTAATTCTCAATTTTGTTTTAAAATGTAGTTCATGCAATACCATATAAAAGCTTGTTGGGTTCAAAGAACTTGAGTGTACAGCAGTTGTTAAATACACAGAAATAATACAAATTTTGAATGAGCATTACTGTGTTAATTTCATGTAATGTTAAGCACAGAATAATATTCTGATTTAAAACTTCAAAATTCTTGACATTTCTGCATGAGACTAGTGGTGTTTAAATTAACAATAACTGATAAATTGTCCCTAAATTTTATGGACATAGAAAAACAGTGCTTAGTCAACTTTGAAAATGTGTGGCAAAAATACATATGTGGAATGCATTATTTCTTTAGGAGGATAACATCAGTTGAATTATGGATTTGTAAGAAATTTTGCATAGTTGATTAACATTGAGCGAATTATTTGAAAAAATTATTTTCAGAAATGGTAAAATCCTAATGACTATAACTTCACGTGGGGCTGGGAAAGTAGAGGGGGTGGTTGATAGCTCCAGATTTACAGACATATTTTATTCACCACATCAAGCTTTTGTGTGTGTGTGTGTGTGTGTGTGTGTGTGTGTGTGTGTGTCACTGCTTATCCAAACTATAAATAATTAACAACACTGTTAGTGTGTATGTAGGTGTGCTAGTGATTGTAATTATTCTTCCCGCTCCCTGCTGCTGGAGTATATTTGTTGCATCATCCCAGTCTCTCTGGTAAAATAACTGACAATTAATGAAAGTAAATTGGTAAGGTGATAAAAATTACTGATGCTCAATTCGGGACAGCAATCGGGTGTTCCTATCCAAAAGAGATGATCTGTTTTTGAGAGTTTACGTGGCTCAACAGTATTGTGAATCAATCATTGTCGGTAAGCATGGCAAGTCACTCATTATGGAATACTTGTTAGTCTTAGTTAGTGATGGAAGCGATTTTGTTTAAGGTTTGAAAGATACATTGAGATACAACTATGTCGTCCAATCTATTCTTCATGGTCAGTAGCAAGACTGCATAGTTATATGGGGTGGTGCAGAAAGAATGTATGAATTTCAAATTAGTGTGATTAGGTTCAGTCTGATCACATATAAAATGCATTTACACCAGTACCACCTATAAGTTCCCCAATTTAAGAATTGCAAGTCTTCTAAAGATAATATTGGAAAGATGGCTTCTTTTTTGTACACACACATTGTCTTTCTTTAAAGTTCTGCATAACTTTTGCAAAAGTGACATGTGAAGCAGCAACAGTTTCTTCATGTAATGCAACATTCAGATTGTCGAATGAATAGTGTTTGCTGCAGTAAACTTTGCATTTCAAATGATCCCATAATAAGTTGTTGCATACCCACAGATCTTTCGAGTGTATAGGCCATTGGAGATTGCTGAAGTGAGAGACCAAGTTATTTCCAAAATAACTGCTATGAGTATGTTAGCCATGTGAGCTGTGGCTCCATCTTGTTGGAACCACATTTCTGCCCTGTTGATCCCCAAAGTCTCAAGTTGTGGCTGCAAAAAATTGTGTAGCACCACTGCAACATAATGTCCAGAATTTACTGTTACACTAGTGCCATCCTCAAAAAGATAAGGCCCAAAGATCCACACTTTGAAAACCCCATATCACCTTAGCACTGTACAGTGGTTAGGATGAAATTCTTTTGGGTTGTCTGCTGTCCAATAGCAACAGTTTTGCTTATTTACAGAATTGTCAGTGAAAGTGAGCTTCTGTGCTCATCATTAACAAATCATCAATAGCAAGAACTTCAAGCAATCTCTCATAAAAGTCTCTTTTTGTCAAAATTACATTCGTTAAGCTTCTGAATGATCATAATTTTATAAGGACGGAATAGTAACACACAGTTCAGGGTGCACTGTAGCAAAGGATGAGATGTGTCTAAACTCGTAGCACACTGCCTAATGCAACAGCTAGGACGAAGAACAGATGCTCTTGTTCTGTCAATATTTTCTAGAGTTTACGTCATGACCAGTCAACTTTTTTTTTGTAACTGATTCAGTTCTGCGAAAAGTTAACCCAACAAAGTATTATGTGGTGATCAGATATCAAACCATTATGCTCAACATTGAAGTGTGTATGGAAAAGCCATTGTAGAGTGATAAGATTCATTACATTTCATATGTTAGACAATATAAACACGATACTGACCAGTCTATTGCACCATTGTTAGTGAAACTGGATGCTCTAACTGGCAGAATAACAATGCTTGAGGTTGATTGATTTGTCCCCTCTGCAACTGAAATCCATGTGTTCATTTCGCACCGCCCTGTATGTATAGTGGACTGCACCTGAAATATCTCTGAAAATACTGTGGATGAATTATCTTGTGTTATTGAAAACAAAATACAACAGTATGTAACCTTTTCTGGTAGATTGGTAGATAACCAATATGTAATTTGTAGACAATCAGCCCTAACCTTCTCAATCTCATTACTACCAATGATGTAAAGACATATTTTGCCTTTGTTCTCTTTATCTTTCCAGTGGTATGTGCACACTATGAATAGTGTAAAGGCAATGATGGATTGTGCAGTCTACAGACACACACAAATCTTCAGTTAACTATAAACATAATTACAAATGCATGGTTACATTTTTCCTGGGTAGCTACTTTGTTCCTATGCTTCATTCTACATTTGATACATTTCTACATTTGCCCAGAACTGATGTATAGATTCTGCAGATATGCCATTTTCACACAGATTTGGCATAGAATGTTGATTGCTTCCATCATCTACATCTGCACCCTGAATTAATCCCCATGGATATTGCCAAGGAAAGGCCAAGCTTTGTGTACAGGAGACAAGTCTGTGGATGTGCAATTGTCACGTGTGCTAGTCATTGTAATTTTCTCCAGGTACCTCTCTTGTGCTAATATTAATTTGCTCCAGGCATCCCTTTTGTACTTCCTGTGGTTAGTGCTTTTGTAATTTTAGTTTAGTGAAACTCAGCAATAACTTGCACATGTGGAAGCTATTGCACATGCATGCATTGTAGCAGGCACCCCGCCACCTTTTAAGAAGAGCTTCTGTCCACAAGACGTGAGTGGATCAAAGACTTCTTAAGTAATAGAACACAGTATGTTGTTCTCAACAACAAATGTTCTTAGGATAGAAGGGTATCATCGTTAGTGACCTAGCGTATGATAGGAATTCTCTGATCGTCTATATATGAGGAATATCTAGAAAGTACGGTTATGAGATAGTGGGTACTACCCTGCACACTGAAACAAATGATGGTAATGGTCATCAGTTGCATCACAACTCTCGTTGTATTGGTGGTTAAAGGAAGTGCGTGCCTGAATGCCGAGGGCACAAGTGTTGCCATGATTCATCAAAAATCGTGTAATTGTATAGGGAGGAGGTTATGTAATATCAACATGTGACAAAATGGGCATGGAATTTCACTTAAGGAAGAATGGAAATTCATGATGAAGAGAGAAGTGAACACCTGTCTATGGTAACTGATCTAGTGTAAAAGCTGCAAGAGCATATTTCTCTTAGTTGTCTGTGACCATTGGCGACCTGTACAAACTGTGTGCTGATGTTTCTCGAATCATTGTGCATGAAATTGAGTGATCAACTAGGACATCACAAGTTGTTTGTGCAATGGGTTCTGAATATGCTTACTGCACAACACAAAAGTCTACAGTCAAGGTCATGGAGAGCTTCTTGATTGTTTTGCAAGTGACAGACTCATCTCGACTCCATAGTGACAGGGGTGAAACAGAGCCCTCAGAACAAGTGACAATAAGTGCCGTGGCACTGCAGTTGTTTGTCTTCAACAAAAAATTCAAAACTCGGCAGTCAGCTTGAAAAGTTATGGCAACTGTTTTCTGGGAAAGAAAAGGGGCTCTTCGTATCGAATTCTTGTCGAGAGGTGAAATGACAATTGTGCACGATACCGAGATACCCTCAAGAGACTTGAATGCTGATGAAGTAAGTCTGCCTCTTTCATCACAACACTAGGCTGGAAAACACTTTCATGGTGATGAGGTGAAAATGGAAATGAAGTAGTTTTAAGGATGTAACAGTAGACATTGACACAGGTATTAAAAAACTTGTTCGTCCTAAGAGTGACAAACACTTTGAAGTAAATGGTGGTTGTGTGGAAAAATGATGTAATATCTTTGCTATTGTTCCTGTTTGTTTCATTGAAATGTATGCATTTGTGTTGGTGTAAATATGTAGTTGTAACGTTGCAGTGAGTGCATTAGAATGGTTGTAGTGAAGGCGAACATTCGACTTCAGTTTATTGGGAGAATTTTAGGAAACTGTTGCATTTATAAAGGGGTCTGCATATAGAACATTGATGCAACCAATTCCTGCGTACTGCTTGAGAGTTTTGAGATTCCCATCGTGTTGGATGAAAGGAACATATCAAAACAAATCAGAAGTGTGTCTAGATTTGTTACTGGCAGATTTGGTATTCACAGGAGTGTTAGAGATGCTTTGTGAAGTCAAATGGGGATCTCTGGAGGGAAGACTGTTCTTCTTGTGGAACATTAGTGAGAAAAAGAGAGAACTGGCATTCAAAGTTGACTGCTGAATGAATCTGTGGCTGTCAACATACATTTTGCATAAGCAACATGAAAGGCTTGTGCAGAGGCCTATTGACAGTAGATTCTCCCTCAGTCTACTTTTTAAGAGGAACAGGAAAGAAAATGACTAGTAGTGGTACAGGATACCGTCTGCCATGCACTGTGGAATAGCTTGCAGAGTATTTATGTAATTGTAGAAAACTCTACCATATATTATAGAACATAACTGTATTTTGAGAAAACCCAACAATTTAATTTCAGAATGGATACTGGATTCACTAAACATGTTTCATTTATTTGCTTATTAGCTGTTGGGACTATTGTAACTGGCGAAGGGCAGTGTGTCTGGGGCATCCTGTTTCAAAAGTCAGCTACTTTGAAACACATTTTGAATGCTTATTATTACTGTCATCCAGGTACAGATTTTGAAAAAAAAACGGTATTTGAATAAAGTTCATGTTTTGGCCCATTGACAGTCAAATAAGTTTTTCTTCAAAAAAACACGGACACATTTTTGAACCACCATAAGTCTCTCACTGCAAGGCTGAAGTTTGATATTTAGCTCAAAGGTGCCTACAATGATCCCCCATCATGCAAAAGTGTGGCACCCTGCAATGTCACCCTTGGGCTCAGTGACACTTC
This sequence comes from Schistocerca cancellata, assembly GCF_023864275.1. Taxonomy (NCBI): domain Eukaryota; kingdom Metazoa; phylum Arthropoda; class Insecta; order Orthoptera; family Acrididae; genus Schistocerca; species Schistocerca cancellata. The sequence goes on from NC_064626.1 coordinate 518,072,632, forward strand.
TGACAGCAATGTGTCAACACAAGCAAAAAAGGCCAGAACTCAGAAGTTTGTGTAAGGTGGCTTAATGCGTTACACTAACACAAAATTACTTGCACCATAATTCTGCCCAGCTCCACTGTGGACATGTCACATTATAGGAAAGTCATGCCCCTCGTTACCCACATTTCACTCCTTCATATGACACTTCTGTGATGGTCAGAACTGCAACGCTTAGCGTGGAAATCACAGGTTTTCTAGTGGGTGGCCAAACTAAACCTTTGGGAAAACCTTTTTTGCACTTCTCGACGGCTTGGTGTTTGAAGCATTGCAGTGTCTGAGGGTGACATCGCAGAAGTTAAACTACTGAGTCAAATTTCAAATTTGTGTTGTGGGAGACAATGTGATTTTAGGAAAAGTGACTACAACTGCGTTGTGCAGTGTACTCCAGCACTTTTCTTGATGTCCTGTATTTTTATTATTGCTTTTCTTTACCTAAATCATTGCATTTGGCAAGTGTATGTGGTGAATTAAGATGGTGAGTTGGACAACAGTTCATGATATTCTCTACCTGTATTACCTGAAATGCTTTGTCTACTTCCTCCTGATATTTCAACTAAAATATGGGGGAGCAGTTTCCAAGAAACATGAACCTCAGCACTAATACATCCTGCACTTAAATCCACACACATTATAAAAGTGTGTCCAAAACCATTGGCCGATTACCAGGGTGTACACAGGGACAAGGAAAAAGTTCCCGGATTTACCGGTTGAAAACACATTCTCCCGGGTGAAAATACAGTTTTTCCGTGTTAAATGACAGTATACTTTTCATCGGCAGTGAAAAACTTATCAATCCTTTGAATGTTTACGGTTTTATACGCGGACATAGAATTTCCGGACACTTTAGAAAACGAAAATCAGGGAAAAAAACACATTTTGGAAAGATCTTTGATGTGCAGCAACATGTACGCTGCATATTTTTGTGTTACGAACGTATAAATCCGAATACCACCAAACACCACGTTACTTTCCGAAGCATTGAAATGTATACTGCGACGCACTTTTGTAAGCTAGTCATAGCTCATTTAACGTGATCTCGCCAGCTGATGGCAGCACAGGACACGTGATGTAGTCAGCCAATAGCAATATCATTCTAAAGTAGCGCGGACACACAAATAAGAAAAGTTAATGGTTTGAATTAATATACATAGTGTTGCTACAAGAAACGAAAAGCTTTCACATATAAGCTTGGTCTCGAAGATTAATAAGCTGCAAGAGAAGCTAAGCTTCTACATATAATGTTGATCTTCCTTGCGCGTGTTGTACTTTAAGATTCATCACACAAATGTGCCAGTAAAATTTTTAATAACTACGTAAATTTCTGATCTGGGCGCGAAATTCTCCTAGATGGTCGTCCTCAGAGTTGATTTTTAAATGAGAGTCAAACACTCTGTGATTTAAGAAATTCATCTTACGTTTTCGCACGTAGTTTATCTTGCGTAGAAGGAAATTTACTTTGAAAGTTGCGCTTTTCAACCCACCATTCGCAATATTTTCCCGTGACCTGTTGGAAATTGGTTCGTTTCAGCATTACTAGAGAGCGCCAGATAACTGCCGTCACTGCCCCTTCCGCAGCTACGATGACGCAGGAAGCCCGTATGTTCGTACGTGTAAAAAAATTAAAAGATCTTGCATTATGTCATTGGTTGTTGGTTGTGGTCTTCAGTCCTGAGACTGGTTTGATGCAGCTCTCCATGCTACTCTATCCTGTGCAAGCCTCTTCATCTCCCAGTACCTACTACAACCTACATCCTTCTGAATCTGCTTAGTGTATTGATCTCTTGGTCTCCCTCTACGATTTTTACCCTCCACGCTGCCCTCCAATGCTAAATTTGTGATCCCTCGATGCCTCAGAACATGTCCTATCAACCGATCCCTTCTTCTAGTCAAGTTGTGCCACAAACTTCTCTTCTCCCCAATCCTATTCAATACCTCCTCATTAGTTACGTGATCTACCCACCTTATCTTCAGCATTCTTCTGTAGCACCACATTTCGAAAGCTTCTATTCTCTTCTTGTCCAAACTAGTTATCGTTCATGTCTCACTTCCATACATGGCTACACTCCATACAAATACTTTCAGAAACAACTTCCTGACACCTAAATCTATATTCGATGTTAACAAATTTCTCTTCTTGAGAAACGCTTTCCTTGCCATTGCCAGTCTACATTTTATATCCTCTCTACTTCGACCATCATCGGTTATTTTACTCCCTAAATAGCAAAACTCCTTTACTACTTTAAGTTTCTCATTTCCTAATCTAATTCCCTCAGCATCACCCGACTTAATTTGACTACATTCCATTATCCTCGTTTTGCTTTTGTTGATGTTCATCTTATATCCTCCTTTCAAGACACTGTCCATTCCGTTCAACTGCTCTTCCAAGTCCTTTGCTGTCTCTGACAGAATTACAATGTCATCGGCGAACCTCAAAGTTTTTACTTCTTCTCCATGAATTTTAATACCTACTCCGAATTTTTCTTTTGTTTCCTTTACTGCTTGCTCAATATACAGATTGAATAACATCGGGGAGAGGCTACAACCCTGTCTCACTCCTTTCCCAACCACTGCTTCCCTTTCATGCCCCTCGACTCTTATAACTGCCATCTGGTTTCTGTACAAATTGTAAATAGCCTTTCGCTCCCTGTGTTTTACCCACGACACCTTCAGAATTTGAAAGAGTATTCCAGTCAACATTGTCAAAAGCTTTCTCTAAGTCTACAAATGCTAGAAACGTAGGTTTGCCTTTTCTTAATCTTTCTTGCAAGATAAGTCGTAAGGTCAGTATTGCCTCACGTGTTCCAACATTTCTACGGAATCCAAACTGATCTTCCCCGAGGTCGGCTTCTACCAGTTTTTCCATTCGTCTGTAAAGAATTCGCGTTAGTATTTTGCAGCTGTGACTTATTAAACTGATAGTTCGGTAATTTTCACATCTGTCAACACCTGCTTTCTTTGGGATTGGAATTATTATATTCTTCTTAAAGTCTGAGGGTATTTCGCCTGTCTCATACATCGTGCTCACCAGATGGTAGAGTTTTGTCATGACTGGCTCTCCTGATGCCATCAGTAGTTCTAATGGAATGTTGTCTACTCCCGGGGCCTTGTTTTGACTCAGGTCTTTCAGTGCTCTGTCAAACTCTTCACGCAGTATCTTATCTCCCATTTCATCTTCATCTACATCCTCTTCCATTTCCATAATATTGTCCTCAAGTACATCGCCCTTGTATAAACCCTCTATATACTCCTTCCACCTTTCTGCTTTCCCTTCTTTGCTTAGAACTGGGTTGCCATCTGAGCTCTTGATATTCATACAAGTGGTTCTCTTCTCTCCAAAGGTCTCTTTAATTTTCCTGTAGGCAGTATCTATCTTACCCCTAGTGAGACAAGCCTCTACATCCTTACATTTGTCCTCTAGCCATCCCTGCTTAGCCATTTTGCACTTCCTGTCGATTTCATTTTTGAGACGTTTGTATTCCTTTTTGCCTGCTTCATCTACTGCATTTTTGTATTTTCTCCTTTCATCAATTAAATTCAGTATCTCTTCTGTTACCCAAGGATTTCTACTAGCCCTCGTCTTTTTACCTACTTGATCCTCTGCTGCCTTCACTATTTCATTCCTCAAAGCTACCCATTCTTCTTCTATTGTATTTCTTTCCCCCATTCCTGTCAATTGTTCCCTTATGCTCTCCCTGAATCTCTGTACAACCTCTGGTTCTTTCAGTTTATCCAGGTCCCATCTCCTTAAATTCCCACCTTTTTGCAGTTTCTTCAGTTTCAATCTGCAGTTCATAACCAATAGATTGTGGTCAGAATCTACATCTGCCCCAGGAAATGTCTTACAATTTAAAACCTGGTTCCTAAATCTCTGTCTTACCATTATATAATCTATCTGAAACCTGTCATAACCTGTTATGTCATAAAAGAAAGAAATCGGAGGATACTTCAAGAGCATCGGAATTTCGTGAACCATTCTGAAATGCATAATTCGGCTTAAAGTTCACATTCGTATGTACAGACTCGGATGTAAATTTTCTTGAATTATCTCATGTTTGGTTCTTTATTATGACATAATGCCATATGAGGTAGAAGATGGAAAACGTGCACTTGAAATGCAGCGAATAGTTGAAACTAGCCAACAGTGTGAAATTAAACACTTCGTTTTAAATAAATTGACTGCTTCAGCGGTAAAGTTTAATAAAAGCCAAATCTCTTTAGCAAACCGACAAAAATAACTTCATTGTTTTGCAAGGTGATTAACGCTTGACTGTCAAAAATGTTGAAAAAAAGAAACCTGAAACTAATAACATATTTTAGCGTTACGTAACTATGCGGAGTTGGAGGGAAGAGACCAAACAGCGAGGCCACCGGCCTCATCGGATTAGGGAAGGATGGGGAAGGAAATCGGCCGTGCCCTTTCAAAGGAACCATCCCGGCATTTGCCTGGAGCGATTTAGGGCGTAGTTATGCGAGCGTATTTTAATTCATTTGCTAGCTTCCGGCCACAGAAATCCGTTTTCTTTCCATTTAATGTGAGAGCAATAAATGAAGAGCAAACAGCAGAATCACTAAACGTAAACACAGGTCACGTGGAAACTACCCCCCCCCCCCCACCCACTGCAACTCTGACTGCTCTGTGCATCAGCCCTGAATCTACGATATTTCCGAACCGTGGCAATACTAAATAGAGGCGCCCAGCCACACTACCCATACGCGACTCAACTGCACATGCACAAGAGCCCGTCCGCAACTACTCAAAAGAATCTAATGTAAAGAGCTGTCACGTCACGCTCATCGGAGCGATTTGTTGTTAGGAAGCATTGCATAGTCTTCCTATAGCCTTTGACACACTTTGCTGTTGGCAGACGTTTGTACGAGCACTGTTTTTATATTATATATATATATATATATATATATATATATATATATATATATATATATATATATATAAGGCGCATTTCCTTGCGACTTAAGTTTTATTTTCTTTTTTTTTTCTCTCGTTCATGTTTTGTTGCCGCAGAATTATTCTGCAAATGCGGGATACAATAATATCCTTTGCTGGAGTATTGGTTCTTACCACTCAAAATCACAAAAATTTAACTGAAAACTAAAACAATGAAGAATTCCCGGAGCTCTGAAAAATTCCCGGGTTTTTCCCGGTTTTCTCCCGGATGAAAAAATTCCCGGGTTTTTCCCGGATCTCCCGGTTGTCCCGGGTCGTACACACACTGATTACATTCACACTTGGTTCACACACCCCTTGCTGTAAGGCAACAACTGCTGTGGGTTGTAAAACCACCTATCAATCATGATGTAATTCAGGAAAAAAAACTTAAACAGTGAGAGGTGTTTAAAAACTGTTACATCATGTATGATATTTAAATTTATTACTTCCTTGTCTTTTATGAACAGTTATTATGTTTTCAGTTTGATACCCCCAAGCAGACTTCATCATAATCATATTGGAAATAGTGTCTTTCCTGGAGTCAAACGATTTAATAAGAGTTTCTAAATGATGAGATTATGCTCAAGCAGCAAACTGAAGACGAATATTACCTTCTGTGATTACAAAGAGCAGTATAAATACAGTACACAAGAAGTCATAAATCTAAAATAGATTTCAAACAGGACCATCAATGCCTGCTCAGAGCTAGATGTCAGGATTTTATACTCTCCCAACATAGGGAATGATTGCATCCTACTTGTGGTAAAAAAATCAGATTGTATGTAGGAGGGAAAAAAAGTTGCTAAAGAACTAGTCTTAAAAGAAGAAAAATAGCCGTTGTGGAATGACAGCACAAAAATTTTAGATCAGAAATGATTTGCAGAGATAATGAAAGAGAAATCCAGTAATGCAGAGGATAATGGAGATCAGACTTGTAAGGAAATCAAAACATAGAAGCAGTAGCTCAAGGAACACCAGGTACACAAGTTGTAAAGTAAGAGAGGAAAACAGCACTATGGTTTTACAAAGAGGTTAACGAAAGGAGAGTATGACAGCAGAGGAAAGAAACGAAATTTTGAGTGTGAACAACATAACTAAGGACTCGTGGGTTAAATAGTTAAGAGTTGTATAAATATAAAAAATCACTAGGAAATGAAGAGATCAGTGTGTCTGTGTATGCGATGATGTAACTGTTTCGAATGCAAATGTATTGTTTATGGCATAGCTGAAACTAGTGCGATGATGTTTTATAGATGAGAAAAATTAACAAATATCCAGAGGCTAAATTTGTCCACTGTTTCCAGGTGGAACGGATTGCAATATCACACACTTTTCAAGATTGATAGTTTGCTCTTAAAGGAGTATCATTTTTACATGCTGACCAGGAATCAAACAAAAGCAAGTCACTTTGACCAGCTATTAGCCAAAAGCAAGACTCATAGTTTCAGTTCTCATTCTCTTATTTTCCCATTATTGCAGGACACACACAGAGGTGAAAGTACTAGAAAAGAATGTAAAGTTTTAGTAAGTAGGTACAGAAGAGAATGCATGAATGGAACGAACAGATAGACAGGATGGATGAGCTGAAGATTATGAAAATCTTAATAAATGACTAGCTGGTAAGAGAAATATTGGGCGTCCAAGGAAAAAGATGGAGCGACAACCTTAGGGTAGATTGAGGGGTACCAAATAAAGGAAACAGGCTTTTTATCCTAGGATGGAGAAGAAGAAGAAGACAAAGACTGCTTTGCTACTAACTCTGTTCGCATCTTTCGCAGACAGTATCCACATATGCTGCCGAAGGTGCCTACTCAAGTATATCATTGTACGACACACAATTCAAGAAATATGACGTCAAAAACACAGATGCGTGAAAAAATGCCCCGTGACGCATGGAGTTTTAATACATATCTTTTTAGGTACTAAGACACTCCTACAGTCGAGCCAGCTTAAGTTAGCTATGACACCTGGCAGCGCATTTGACAGCTTTCGACTGTGAAGCGCGTACTGTAGGCGAACAGCTATCGAGAAGCGTTGTTATCGAGACGTTTACAAAAGCGCGTTGTAGATACGCGAAGCAACTGCGTACAGAAACTGTCCGAAATACTGTACTTATATATATTTTATATTATGCATATTTCATTGTATGGAAATAAAATTTCTTAAATATTACATTACAAAGACAACTCATTTTTTGGTTTCTTTCTGTTAGAAAATCGAAATGAATAACCGGGCAATGGCGGGCTGTCAGCTAATAGAAGATAAGTCAGATAGAGCCTGGCAAGAAATCGGAAATGTTAACGCCAGTGACCTTCAAGATATTCTAGAAAACATTACTGAACAGAGTGGAAAAGCAACAAAATTTCTGAAGGCAGTTCATGCGTGAAATAAATCTTTAATATAAATCTGGGCCGTCTATCAAAAGCATAGATGCAAGAATTTCGTGCTCACATTCATAGACTCCAGGAAAACCTGTGATTCAGTAAACAGGTCAATACTGTTTCAACTTTTGGTGAAGATGAGCTTTTGACAGATAATCCAGTGAACTAACCCATCAAGCAACCAACATCAAATTCAGAGGAAAGCTTTCTCTACAACTTCCAAGATAGAACCCAGAATCGGACATGGAGGCAGACTCCAGAAATTAGAAATGAGCCCAGAACACTTGCCGAGGAGTCCTGTGGCGTCATTGTTGCTCGGAGACTCGAGCCGCTGCTCACTTGTCACGTTGACCCGGTTTTGAGGACAAGTGGGCTCTTCTCGCTCACAACAAATCCCTTAAGTGCAAGGTCTTTAGTAAGGCGACATTCAGGAAAACATTAACTTGGACCATGAACACCGAATGAAAAGTGGTGCTCCACAGTGATCACAAAGGTTCACATCATCAAGATCGGTGAACTCCTTGGGAGTTACAAACAATGCAAGGCGCTCGGCTAGATTACCACTCTTAACGAATCCATATAGAATCATATTGGTGTAATGTGGTGATGAGAACTGATGGGATGTGATGGCATGCAAAAGAATGCAAAACAGTCTGTCACGGAGCTTATTGTGAAACTGACTATGCTTTAACGCACAGCTGCAGACATTGTGGTAACATGTTTTATAGGCACGAAAAAAAATAATAAATAAATAAAAGGCATTCAGAGACTGAATTTGTTCAGTGATTCCAGGTGGTACGAATTATCAGGAGAGAGAAATTGCTTGAAAGGAGTATGATTTTCATATGCAGATCAGAAATAAAGCAAAAGCAAGTTATTTTGACCAGCTGTTGGCCAACCATAGTTGCTCAAACCATAGTTGTAATTATCTTTTGCCGATTTTCCCACTCTTGGTTGCTGTGACGTAAATACTGCATACTTGCTGGGCAGATACTTTCTCAATGCCACTATTTCTTGATAAACCAAAATGAAAAGTATTTGCCATATATCGATCGGTCAATCAAAGATAAGAGCATTGATAGTCTCTGAGGACAATGACATAATTACGCTCTTCAATTTTTAGCGTTAGTAGTAGTCTTCTTTTCTATTCTTGTTCGTCATAAAGTGCGAATGTATGTGTGAAACTTGGTACTATATGAAAGTTTATTTGAATAATCACCAGTTTAATTCAAAACGAAATCTCTGCGTTTATCGTTATTTATGGACACCTAATAACACATTCTCCTGGACCAATATTGTTATTATTTATACGAAATGGATGCAGCTAGCAGCGGCGATCTCCGCGACGACGCAGTACAATAATGGAGGTGAACATGATTTTTTTCTTCCTTTGTGGCCGCCATTTTCATTCTTTTTTGATTTGGTCATTTGCCGCGACACTAATACCGGCAATCTTCATCAATTCTCTTTTTGTAACAAAGTCTGATTTTTTTGGCTATAGTTTTTATCTGATTCTTATTTCCACCATAACCGATATTCTTTACAACGAGGCCACAACGAAAGTTAAATCTAAGAAAAAACGTGCGTCTCCTTCTCCTGTATATTCATCATAGGTGGGTGACTTTTACAATAATCACAATTTCTTACAGTCATCCCCAAATGTAGTAGTTATTAGACAGCCCACTCACGTGGACCGAGCGGGGTGGCGCAGTGGTTAGACACTGGACTCGCATTCGGGAGGACGACGGTTCAATCCCGCGTCCGGCCATCCTGATTTAGGTTTTCCGTGATTTCCCTAAATCACTCCAGGCAAATGCCGGGATGGTTCCTCTGAAAGGGCACGGCCGACTTCCTTCCCTAATCCGATGAGACCGATGACCACACTGTCAGGTCTCCTTTCCCAAACCAACCAACCAACCAACCCCACTCACTTGCGAATGTACGCGCCTTTTCTCGTTGTTCCAGCTGGTCTAGTGTTTTAACATTACTGATATTTTATTAATATTCTGTGGCATAGTTTCCGCTTGTGTATATTGCTATAGTCGCAACGCTGCTTCACGGCGAGAATTATCATGCGACTTTATAACGAAACATATTTTCCAAATTACTGCACCGGATAGCGAAATAATCAAAAAGATTACAGAACAACGGAGAAGGCGAATTACATGCCTTTCCAAGATCACCCACACAAGAAAGAATCATAGGGGACAGAGCACCTCTAACTTCTTGCAGCACAATAAATAACTTTCCAGCCAATTTATCATTCATATTAACAGTCGGCATAATTGTATGCGAATGCATTAAAAACATTAATGTTAATTGATCTCTATACAACTCCCTTGGTACCACTAATTTCCGGGGTTCCTTTTATATGCAGTATCTCTTCAGTTCAGATTGGTCAGAGATGAAAACAAGTCCCTTACTGGACAATGGGATGTTTGTTTCTCTCATCTACAAATTTTCAGGCCAATTCCGCTGTTTGCTGTGCATCGTCAAGTTGACGATTCGTTTGAAATTTTGTTATCTTTCGTCCTCCAATTGTGTAGCACTGTTTGAATTTATGCAACCATCCACTGCTTCCCTTGAAATCACTGTAGTCTATGTCATGCACGACTTAATGTGCATAACATAGCGTGTCATTATCACGCACATCCTATAAACTGTATCGAGCATCCTTGAAAAGCACGAACACCAGAAGATTTCAAAAGCTCCGCGAAATGTATACATTCACTAGGGAAGGAAGGCTCTAAATCTGTGTCCTATGACGCTTATTTTGCTGCACATTCAGCAATATCGTAAGGTGAACTGTTCTTAATGTTACTGAAAACTGTGGAGTCCAACAGTGTTCTATAGCTTTCCTTTCTCATCAGTAATTTGGGAGAAATGTTTCGACACTCTATTTTCCCTTCCAGTCAGAAAAACTTCTTCAGAGTCCGCTTCTTCGTCATCATGAAGTTTTCGTTTTCGTGATATTTCATGGCTGCATTCATAGTCTATATCAATTACAACCTCCACGGATTGATTTTCATAATAGTCGAACATGCCACAAATAGATGCAATAAATCCTATAAGTGATTCATATAATTCATGCACTATTTTAGTATCAATATTTGCACTTTGCAATTTCAGATTTACACTATTAAATCTCTGGAATATGTCCTTCTAAACTGCCATCATGAATACTGTTTCTAGTCTACTGAATTGATTCAATAAAGCTGAAGCCTTATTTCGCACAAGTGGTTTTTGAAACGTATTATTCGCAATATGTGTGTGGGCATTGATAATGCCCTCCCAGTTTTCATATAGACTTATACATGTTGCTCTCTTGCTGACCAACGTGTTTTTGGTAAACTTTTTACCGTTTTGCTTCCTATTTTCATGAATGAAAGAAGTTTATCCCAGCACAGTGTAGAAGCAGAGAAAAAATTGTAAAGGTTTTGCACTACATTGAAAAATGAATATGCTTCCCGACAAAGCTTGCAGCACTAGTGCCGACTAAATTCAATGAATGTGCTGCACAAAGCACATAATGCGCTTTCGGATTTCGTTCTGTGATGCGTGCCTGCAAACCAGTGTAGGTTCCTGACATATTGCTTGCGTTGTCATGTGGTTGGCCTCTACAGTCAGTAATATCAATGGAATTTGTAGACAGGACTTTTAGTACGGCCTCAGCTAAGTTTTCGGACTTGTATCCCGGGTTTGTTAAAAACAGAAGGAAACGTTCAACAGGTTTATCATCCTCATTCACATATCTTAATATGAAAGATCATTGATCAATATGTGAAATGTCCACAGTAGCATCTGCTATTATAGAGAAATATTTGGCCTGTTTTATTTCACTTATGATTATTCTTTTTATTCATTCAGAAAGAAGCTCTATTATTTCATCACAGATTGTTGTAGAAAGGTGACTTGTATGTCCCTGCCCTGGATTTCCATATCGTTCAATGTGCTCTGCGAGAAAAGGATCAAACTCCGCTATAAGTTCAAGAAACATCATAAATTGACCATTATGTTATGAATGGAATCTTTCAACGTGTCCACGTAGGGTTAAGTCCTCGACTTGTTAGCTTCTTCACTACTGAAACAACCTTTTCAACACACTGAGCCAATACATTTTTCTGTCTCAACATATGGCTCGAAATGGTTATCTATTGTTCCAAGTGACTTTTTCTTGTTAAGATTGATAACTCAAAATTTTTGTGTTGAAGTGAATTCCCATGATGAGATAAAATATTAGAAATATTTTTCCCAATCTACAAATACTATTAGTAGCAATCGCAGCCTTACCTCTGAACAATTTACATGGTGCACAGAAAACAGCACCGGTGCTACATGAGTATACTAGAAAATCACACTAAGTTGATTCACCTCTTAAAAGTTTACGGTAAAATACATTTTTGTTCAAATATCTGGTTTTATCGTCTATTGGTCTTCTTGAATTAGAAAAATCACAATTACAATTTTGGTTAATGCCACTTTGTAAGAGAATGTCGATTATTGATTCATTGACACACCATTCTGCATGATCATCACTAACAAGCTATTTCTTTTTGTAATCTCTGACTCGACACCTAGTTTTTCGTGAAACTCGAAATCAGGAGCAATTTGCTTTTCTTCATTTTTAACTTTTGTTTCGTATGTATTTACTTCTTTTACAACTGCTGCAGTGCCAGAAATATAATACGTTCTACTTGAACTCGCAGTCGAACCAGTAACATATTTGCGAAAAATTTATCTACTCTGCCAAGCGTTTTTAGAAGATTGGCTTTCTCGTTCTCACCTTTCCTTCGATAATTTCCGAAATGCCGCCCCGCTTAATTTTGCACTTTTGCTTTTTTCACTGTTATTCGTGTTAAGGCACTTAAAAATTGTCAACCAACAGTCAAATCAAAAGAAAAAATGTATAAGGAAAGAAAGACTGTATCCAGTTCCAATTGTACTACGCCGCACATGAGCACAAAGTTGTTTACTTCAAACACGGCACACAAGCATAAAGATTTTTCCTTTAAAAACGGAACAATGAACAGACCAGCTTGGATTAATCGGCGTAACTGTGCTATGAAAAAACGACAATGCAGAATAATTTAATTTCAACGTTTCTCTGCTTTCAGTAAACAGCAGAAGCACACCTGCCGTCTAGAATTCGTCTCGTAAAGGAAACGGAACACTCCCTTTTTTGGCTTCTGTTTCCCGCGTCGCTGGAATTTTAGCTGGGACCCACATATGTTCTGAATATTATTGACACTGTCTTTCTAATTTAAAAAGCAAATAATTTTTGCAATTTCTTGTAGTGAGGTGTGCTGGATCGACTCTTATCCCACTTATTCTTATGACAATTAGCGGTTTCTATGGACTCAGAGGACAGACTACAAAGTTTGAGTAGTCTTAGTGGCAGTTGTTGTAGTGTGTTGTCATTTGTGTGAACACTGCTGTTATGTCTACACGCAAATGCACCTCTTGTTCCAACATAAAATAAAAACAGCCTTTCCTCGAGGAAAAAAAGCTTAGTTAAGAAGTTTAACCCTACGATGCGTAAGGGGGGGGGGGGGGGTTCGTTGAACCCACAATTGTTTTATGTCCGCTGCTTTTGCCCAAGTAACGTTCATACTACATATTCCGTTTGAGTTATTGTTTGTTGGCTATTTTATGAAACGTTAGGGTCAATATATTTTATAGAAAACTCCTGCTTTGAAAGAAAAAATAAATAAACTTATTATGGGTCCAACAACACCCCTCCTCCCTTAGGATTCCATGCTATAGAAAATTTCCCTTAGTAGGATTTCATATTTCTCATCTCTACAACAATGCAAGTTAGTTTCTTGTTCGTTGGTATTCTTGATATTCACAACAATCAGTTTACTTTCAGAGGAAGTGATTGTTGATGTCAGTCAGCTATTATTTATCTTGTAAACTTGCAGTGAGTTAGTGCAGTTCCCTACTGTTCACACCCAGACTTAGAAATGACTAAAAGAATACGTGACTCGTCTTTAGAAAGAGTTCTGAATGAAATTTTAGAGCCGGCCGCGGTGGTCTAGCGGTTCTGGCGCTGCAGTCCGGAACCGCGGGACTGCTACGGTCGCAGGTTCGAATCCTACCTCGGGCATGGGTGTGTGTGATGTCCTTAGGTTAGTTAGGTTTAAGTAGTTCTAAGTTCTAGGGTACTTATGACCTAAGATGTTGAGTCCCATAGTGCTCAGAGCCATTTGAACCATTTTTGGAAATTTTAGATGAAGATTCTGACTGGGGGAGTGAACGTGAATATGAGGATGGTGTTATGGAGTATGATTCAGATCGGGAAAGTGATGTGAATGTTAGAGAAGATGAAGATAGCACAGCTTGAGGCAGTGACCATCAGGATGTTATTGTGGCCAAGTCTGGAAGAAGGTACGTAACCACACAGCCTATAATTCCTCGGAGGTCTGTTGCTAATATAATAAAGAGAGCAGGCAGGAGTAACTCCAGCAGGTGTTTGCCATTCACCTGGAGAGGCCTTGACGTTACTTCTTATGCCTGATATCATGGATGTTATATAGTAAAACATTCAAATGAAGAGGCAGTTAGGCGAAATGTTACTTTGACTAATGAGGAAGAATTGTATGCCTTTATAGGAATCCCGATAGTTATGGTGGCAAATAAGGACAATTCTGTCAGTGTACACGATCTTTGATCAGACCTAATGCGTCGGCCAGTTTACAAGGGTATTATGGCAAGAGAACGTTTCAAGGAACTTATTGCAATCATAAGGTTTGATGACAAAAGTACCTGCCAGCTAAGAAGGGAAGTAGACAGTGACGTTTTAAACAAAGTGAATGATAGGTTTCCACTACTGTATAAACCAGGGGTCCACCTCACCATTGATGAGATGCTCAGCTTGTTTAGAGGGCGCTGCCCCTTCAAAGTATTTATGAATTTAAACCGGGCAAGTATGGCATCCTTAACCCGTAACTGGTACACCTATAAATTGTAACACATAAGGTACATCTGGGTCCTCGGGACCCACCCAAGTTTTGAGTATATTTTGGTAAAAAAAACACATTTAAATGAAATTTAAATATGAAACTTTTATTAATGTTTTGTTACTAATGTTTTAAAACCACATTCCTCATTTATGGTCATACCTTAAAGATGTTACAAAAAAGGACAATAAACTGCATAAAATACGAAATGTGAAAAATATACTTTTGGAAAGTCCTGCACATCAGTTACAAATAGTAAGATAGACAACTGAAACTTCACGTTTAAACACAAAATGTACTATGCTTCACAACAGTAAGCCAGAAGAAAAGTTCAAAATCAATATAAAAATTTCTGCAGGCACAACTTTTGGATAAATTTTAGTACATTTCTCAGCTAAATGACTATGTGATCTTTGAAAATAGCAGAAATTATGACAAAATATTAGGTTTCAATTATACAGCATCTTCACCAGTCCATTTCAGTTATTTCATTCATCCAGACTACCGAAACAGTTTGGACATAAAGCAGTGGAACATTCCAAACATAATGGTGTTCGACATCTGGCACACGCCCGGGATGCTTTCCTGTCTTTTTTAGATGGGCACACTGAGCATCTTTTCCTCTTCGATTTAGTAGCACCAGCTTCACTGTGAACCTGGGATGTTCCTGATGCCTTGGAGGGGGTCATGCCTAGAATATCACAAATGGAATTTCGGATATCTTTTCTCAAAAATGGAGAATCCAATCTTCTTTTCATACAATCACTTATGAGTTGTGTACCTAGTTCAATGAGGAATTCTCTGCGTGTCACATCATCAGTATCTTCTTTCCCATGGTACAAAACAAAAGCATTTACACCTGCTATATCTAGCATAGTGTAGAAGACTGCCATAGGCCACCGCCTTGTTCTTCTAGAAGTCGTGTAATTATGCGTCTTTTCGTCAAGTGCGTCAACTCCACCTTTTGTTTTATTGTAGTCATGGATTATTTCAGGCTTATTTTCCACCATACATTCTCCATGGTGCATTGTCGATATCAGGTTGACAACCTTGTTCTTTTTGGGGACGTGTGAAAGTATTGTTACAGAACCAGAGTATCCGTAGATTGAAGAAGACACATTTCTGCCCTTTGCTGTTGAAAAGCTTGGTGGTAGCTCAGCCTTGTTCTTTCTCATGGTGCCAATATAAGTCAAATTACAGTTCGACAACTCATTGACCAACTCCACACTTGAGAACCAGTTGTCCCCTGTCACATTTCTGTTACTTCCCTTGATTGGTTCAACCAACCGCATGACAACAGCTGTTGGTAAGAGGACACGGCGCGGGATGGCTACAGCTGATTTTCCCGAATATATCTCTGCATTCAAACAGTAGTGCATTTTGGCATCAGCTAGAATAAATATTTTTATACCGTATTTCCGTGGCTTGGATGGAATGTACATCCTAAATGGACATCTACCACGGAATCCTACAAGCATTTCGTCAACAGTGACGTACTCTCCGACTGAATAGTTTTCTTGACAAGCTTCTATCAATGAATTGAAGAGCCAAGAGATGTGGTACAGTTTATCTGTGAGTTTCCTTGCGTCACGGGTTGCTGCATCATCAAAACGAAGGCAACGTAATAAAAACAGCAAACGTTTCAAGGGCATAGTTGCCCTAAAAATTGGTCTACCAGTGCCGTTTGTAGCATATAAACCATTCAGATCTTCGTTGTTTGACTTGAAGGCTCCCCACAAATAACAAAGACCTATGACAGCTTTTATTTCAGTACTGTCTGTTAGATTTGAAAAAGAATTCTTTTTTGACTCAGGTGGCAATGACATAATCTTTTCATTGGTTCTGAGTACTACCTCTGCAATCATTTCTTTGCTGAAAAGTAGTTCCCAAAATGCTAGAGGGGTCTTTTCTGTTACCTGTCTAGCTGCATTACGTATGCCAGGAAAGTGAATTGGAGCAATGATGTTGGTTTGAGAGGTTCTTCCACGTATGCTGGGTGTTGTTGACCACTTGAATCTGTTTCTTCCATAGATATAATTAGTTCCAGATTGTTCGTTGTTACTGTCTCCATCATCACTTTCATCACTTCCAGTTTCATGTTCACTAATTTCATAGTCACTGTCGCTTCCACTTATGTCTTCAATATCACTGTCCAATGGTTCGTTCAGATTATCTGTAGTATCTTCCTCGCTCATTTTTCTGAAGCACTACACCGTAAATCCAAGATACCGGAAATAATGCCACGAAAAGAAAACTTTCACTAACGGTACACCTGGGTCCACGGGACCCGATCACCTTTATAGAAACAAAACTAACAAAGAAACGCCTGCAACAATGTTGTGGGCTGGTAGCCAGTTGATTGTTAGGAGAGTACAGGGAGAGGGAAGTCAGTGCTACCACACACATCACGGAGCTGGAAAAAAGAAATTTCGCTCGGGTCCCTGGGACCCAGGTGTACCAGTTACGGGTTAAACGCATGATGTCCGATGCAGTGACAGATATGTCTTGAATATGGAACCCTATGCAGGTAATGTTCAGAATTTGTCGAAAGAAGAACGGGGTTCAGCAGCTGTCGTCAAACGTCTGGTAGCACCTGTGAAAAATACTGGTCGAAATATTACTACAGACCGATACTACTGCCGGCCGGTGTGGCCGTGCGGTTAAAGGCGCGTCAGACTGGAACCGCGTGACCGCTACGGTCGCAGGTTCGAATCCTGCCTCGGGCATGGATGTGTGTGATGTCCTTAGGTTAGTTAGGTTTAATTAGTTCTAAGTTCTAGGCGACTGATGACCTCAGAAGTTAAGTCGCATAGTGCTCAGAGCCATTTGAACCATTTGAACCGATACTACTCATCGGTGGATTTGGCGGAAGAGTTATACCAAGACTACAAAGTTACTATAGTATGAACTCTCCAGTCCAGACATAATGAAGAACACGTCAAATCGAGAGCTATATTCATCAATGTTCTTGTTCACAGACCCATCAACAGGTAGGCCTCCAGTAAATTTGGTGTCCTACATAGCAAAAACGAGGCCAAATAAAAACTTACTGATGTCAACAATGCACCAAGATAAAGGCACTGTTGGAGGAGAGAAGAATAAAACCGAGATAAATGCATATTATAATTCCACTAAAGGTGGAACTGATACCATTGATCAAATGGCGCGTATGTACACCTGCAAGAGGGGAACAAAGAGATAGCCTGTATTTTACTCTCTCACCGACATTTGTGCTATCAATGCTACCACCATATTCATCCAGCAACATTCAAGATGGACGAAAAGAAACACAACAAACGGAAACTTTATCTTCTGCAAGCTGGGATGGAACTAGTGAAATTGCAGGTGGAAGAAAGAAGTGCCAATGCAAAAGGGTTATCTAACCAAATTGTTCAAACAATGGAGACTATTCTACAAAAGAAAATCAAAGAAGTGACAACAGAGGCACGTCAGTCTCCTGCAGGGAAAGGTCGGTGCCATATTTGTGTAAGAGAAGCTAAAAAGAAGAAGTAGAAGTACAACAATCTAAGTAAACCAAAACAGTATTGTGGACAGTGTCATGAACATGTGTGTAACACACATGCAGAAAAAATTGTGAAGTGTGTCTCTTGCCTTGAAGTTGAGGACCCAGAGTAGTCTATTGTATATGAGCACATCTGTATTTTTTGTTGTAATATGTCAATTTTTTATTCACTCAATCCAATATTTACAACAATTAACAACATTTTTAAACCGATGCCTTAGTTAAAATACATAAACCATTTTGAAAGTTGTAATTTTTCGTCAGTAAACTTATTTAATACCTGTGGGCTCGCCGAACGCCCCCCCCCCTCCTCCCCTTAGGAATCCAAATTAGAAAAAAAGGCTTGGGCGTCCTAGGGTTAATATGAAATTTGCAATGGCAAATACTATTCGATTGTACAGACTGGGAACTTTGATATCGTGCAGGCAGCAGCACAATAAGTGAGACAGACGAAAGTTGGCTTCTTCACCTTTTTTCGCCAAAAAAGTAACTAAGTAAATAAATAAATAAAATTTTTAAACTGTTGTGAAGTGTATTCTGCTTATGTTCCTTCCGTATAAACATGAGTTTAAAAATGTAAAACATTCCCAGTATGAACATGTTTTGTTAAACGGATGTCGTTAAATCAAAGCTCAGATACTGAAGGCCACAGGGCTTTCACTTTAATTACAGTAATGGAGGGTTGACTTGATACTTCCCCGTAATTTCTACAAAAAAATGTAAGTAGAGTCGGATTTTACACACTGAGGTCCATACATGTTACAGTACTGCTGGTTAGTTTATCACAGCTTTTCAGGGGCCCCGGTATTTTCATGGGGAAAATATGGTAGGGTTAAGTAGAAGCCGACAACATTCTCGGAATAATATATCGTTTCAAACATTGTATTGTAGATTGCCGTCCTGACAGCTTACTTCAAAATATTTTGAACAGTCATGAAGATGATGTTGTTGTTGTTGTGGTCTTCAGTCCTGAGACTGGTTTGATGCAGCTCTCCATGCTATTCTATCCTGTGCAAGCTTCTTCATCTCCCAGTACCTACTGCAACCTACATCCTCCTGAATCTGCTTAGTGTATTCATCTCTTGGTCTCCCCCTACGATTTTTACCCTCCACGCTGCCATCCAATACTAAATTGGTGATCCCTTGATGCCTCAGAACATGTCCTACCAACCGATCCCTTCTTCTGGTCAAGTTGTGCCACAAACTTCTCTTCTCCCCAATCCTATTCAATACTTTCTCATTAGTTTTGTGGTCTACCCATCTAATCTTCAGCATTCTTCTGTAGCACCACATTTCGAAAGCTTCTATTCTCTTCTTGTCCAAACTATTTACCGTCCATGTTTCACTTCCGTACATGGCTACACTCCATACAAATACTTTCAGAAACGACTTCCTGACACTTAAATCTATACTCGATGTTAGCAAATTTCTCTTCTTCAGAAACGCTTTCCTTGCCATTGCCAGTCAACATTTTATATCCTCTCTACTTCGACCATCATCAGTTATTTTGCTCCCCAAATAGCAAAACTCCTTTACTACTTTAAGTGTCTCATTTCCTAATCTAATACCCTCAACATCACCCGACTTAATTCGACTACATTCCATTATCCTCGTTTTGCTTTTGTTGATGTTCATCTTATATCCTCCCTTAAAGACACCATCCATTCCGTTCAACTGCTCTTCCAAGTCCTTTGCTGTCTCTGATAGAATTACAATGTCTTCGGCGAACCTCAAAGTTTTTATTTCTTCTCCATGAATTTTAATACCTACTCCGAATTTTTCTTTTGTTTCCTTTACTGCTTGCTCAATATACAGATTGAATAACATCGGGGATAGGCTACAACCACTGCTTCCCTTTCATGTCCCTCGACTCTTATAACTGCCATCTGGTTTCTGTACAAATTGTAAATAGCCTTTCGCTCCCTGTATTTTACCCCTGACACCTTTAGTATTTGAAAGAGAGTATTCCAGTCAACATTGTCAAAAGCTTTCTCTAAGTCTACAAATGCTAGAAACGTAGGTTTGCCTTTCCTTAATCTTTCTTCTAAGATAAGTCGTAAGGTCAGTATTGCCTCACGTGTTCCAACATTTCTACGGAATCCAAACTGATCATCCCCGATGTCAGCTTCTACTAGTTTTTCCATTCGTCTGTAAAGAATTCGTGTTAGTATTTTGCAGCTGTGGCTTATTAAACTGATTGTTCGGTAATTTTCACATCTGTCAACACCTGCTTTCTTTGGGATTGGAATTATTATATTCTTCTTGAAGTCTGAGGGTATTTCGCCTGTTTCATACATCTTTCTCACCAGATGGTAGAGTTTTGTCAGGACTGGCTCTCCCAAGGCCGTCAGTAGTTCCAATGGAATGTTGTCTACTCCCGGGGCCTTGTTTCGACTCAGGTCCTTCAGTGCTCTGTCAAACTCTTCACGCAGTATCGTACCTCCCATTTCATCTTCATCTACATCCTCTTCCATTTCCATAATATTGTCCTCAAGTACATCACCCTTGTATTGACCCTCTATATACTCCTTCCACCTTTCTGCTTTCCCTTCTTTGCTTAGAACTGGGTTTCCATCTGAGCTCTTGATGTTCATACAAGTGGTTCTCTTATCTCCAAAGGTCTCTTTAATTTTCCTGTAGGTAGTATCTATCTTACCCCTAGTGAGATAAGCCTCTACATCCTTACATTTGTCCTCCAGCCATCCCTGCTTAGCCATTTTGCACTTCCTGTCGATCTCATTTTTGAGACGTTTGTATTCCTTTTTGCCTGCTTCATTTACTGCATTTTTATATTTTCTCCTTTCATCAATTAAATTCAATATTTCTTCTGTTACCCAAGAATTTCTACTAGCCCTCGTCTTTTTACCTACTTGATCCTCTGCTGCCTTCACTACTTCATCCCTCAAAGCTACCCATTCTTCTTCTACTGTATTTCTTTCCCCCGTTCCTGTCAATTGTTCCCTTATGCTCTCCCTGAAACTCTGTACAACCTCTGGTTTAGTCAGTTTATCCAGGTCCCATCTCCTTAAATTCCCACCTTTTTGCAGTTTCTTCAGTTTTAATCTACAGGTCACAACCAATAGATTGTGGTCAGAGTCCGCATCTGCCCCTGGAAATGTCTTACAATTTAAAACCTGGTTCCTAAATCTCTGTCTTACCATTATATAATCTGATACCTTTTAGTATCTCCAGGGTTCTTCCATGTATACAACCTTCTATCATGATTCTTAAGATGATACCAGACAGAAAACCAATGTTAAATTTCCATTCAGTCAACAAGTAAACTATGTAATTTCCAAGCTTGTATTGTCGAATTTCGTTCATAAGGCTTATTTAAAACAGCATGTTGTTATCAATATTAAAAAATTTTGTCGTCTGTAAGCACAGTTATTTTAAAATGTAAAAGGTTGAAATGAGTACAGAGCACAAAATACGGCCCCTCTTTAGGTGTCGCCCATAGGCCTGTGCCTAGTCGGCCTATATGTAAATGCAGTACTATTGGGAGTTACTTAACAGTTCAACTACGCTCTGTAGCCTCCTGCTGTGCTCACTAAATATACCTCCAGTCCTGCCCCCTGTTGCCATTAGCAGCCAACATTTTGGTTGCATGGTAGACAATGTGTGGGACGTCGAATGCCGTAAACACCATTGGCGTTTTGCGACCTCACACTCAAGACGTTCTTTGTCAGAAAGGAGAGCGAGTACGTGAGTTCACAAGTATAACTGCGAACCTGCGGCATTGCCACTAGATATCCAACCTTTTTGAAAGAAATCTCCGCTATTAGACTAAATTACTATTGATTTATTTCACACAATCATGATTTCGGCATTATAGTCATTCTCAAGTGCAAGTTAAAATGTCTTAAAGACTGATTAGTCAGCAGTGAACATTGTGCGGCATAAACGAAAGTTAGTAGGCGTGTTTCTACATCTGAAAAATGATGTCTGTTCAAATTTCGCACCAACTGCTTAAGAATGGCGCTAGTAATGCTACTACGAGGATGCAAATCAGGTTTGTTTTAAATGCACATTGTAAAGGTCGTGAGCGTTAGTTACCTTTGAGATTAAACTTGGTGAGTTGATGTTAGTCGAGAATGCCTTTAAAGTGACAAAGGCGCCATTATGACCATACATCGTAGATGTGACTTTTCAGGCTTTCTCGACGGATCTTGTCGCAAATACACTTTGTCGCCAGATCGTACCGTCTAAATCTTCAGTTGGGGTAGTTGATGCTTCACTGCTGCAAGACGCGATTGATGATACTCGCGTGGAGGCGTCTAAATTTATAAGGCCGGTAGCAGGCAATACGCGTGCACAGGAAGACGCTCGCAGTTGGAAGAAAGCGGTCTTCCTAGTGCCTGCTGCTGGGAGCCGCTGAAAGGCCTTCCGCGCTTGCACTGTGGGCAAATGAATGAGCTGTCGGACGCTCATATGGTTGGAAGTTGAATTAAATCTCAGCTGCGTCGAGTCATAAATCGGAAGTTCTTGTTTTCCCTGTTTTGACAGACACAGACATGCAGAAAACAGAGCAGATGCACTACAACTGTAGAGTATGTGGTTGGGCATAACTGGATGCATTTGAGTACAATGATAATCTACACCACCCAACCAAAATCATGTCCGCCCCGATAGCTGAGTGGTCAGCGTGACGGATTGCCGTCCTCCTGGCCTGCGTTCGATTCCCGGCTGGGTCGGAGATTTTCTCCGCTCAGGGGCTGGGTGTTGTGTTGTCTTCATCACCATTTCGTCCCCACCCGGCGCGCAGGTCGCCCAATGTGGCGTCGAATGTAATAAGACCTGCACCA
Organism: Schistocerca cancellata; assembly: GCF_023864275.1. NCBI lineage: Eukaryota > Metazoa > Arthropoda > Insecta > Orthoptera > Acrididae > Schistocerca > Schistocerca cancellata. The sequence goes on from NC_064626.1 coordinate 518,095,284, forward strand.
AGGCGGCCGGACCTGCCCCGCAAGGGGCCTCCCGGCCAATGACGCCAAACGACGCTCGTTTAAAGTCCGTCCCCGGTAGCTGAGTGGTCTGCCGGCACGGTAGCTCATCGTGTTCGGTCAGAGGGTTAGTTGCCCTCTGTAATAAAAAAACTGAGTTAATAGATCAACAACGAACTTAAAACGGATGTCACGACGTCCGCCCCGAGCAGATGCTAGATGCAGATCATCATTTCATCCCCATCGACGCCCAAGTCGCCGAAGTGGCGTCAAATCGAAAGATGCACCCGGCGAACGGTCTACCCGACGGGAGGCCCTGGTCACATGACATTTACATTTTACCAGAATAACAGTGCATTTGCGCTAGGTGATGACAACTGTATTATATTTCATGCAATTTTAGAATACGTGGCGAGAAGTAATGTCATATCGCATTGGCGATACGGAAAATGGCGGAAAATACGTATAAATTGAGGGAAAATGCGGGGGAAATGGAGGGGGAATGAGGGAGTACTTGCATGTCTTCTACTTGGTGCAGTAAAATTCTTGTATGTGGAAACGAGTATGCGACAGCAACAGGAATGCAAGAAAAAGTTGAAATGGATGCACGGGGAACTAGGGAAACAATCATTTCATGTCAACAGCAATAAGACGGTTGGAATAGAATGTTTATCGTGAATGACCACCGAACGTAGAGTAATAAATTTATACGTATCGCATCGCAAGCCCAGGTGTGACCCCAAAGTTATCGGCAACCGCCTTATCTATTTTTACAAAGTGTCCTTAGCTAAAGAGTGTTGTATTACCAGCTGGGGTGACTGCAATATGTAACTACAGAATGGATCGCGTGTTTGACCCTGTGCAAGACTGTTTGGGTGTTTTAAACCGATACAGTCAGTATTTACAATGTGCTTCTCTGTGCTGTCCACCAATCACAACCATGTGGTGTCAGCTAACAAACACCTGACACAATGGTAGCTACATGGTGTTCTAATAACATTCTACTGTACGTTTATTGAGGCAATAGTGGTACATGCCAAGTTGACAACTGTCTTTGATGCTTTCCTGGAAAACAGAATCATCTGTCTCTAAACTGACATGGATCTGCGTTAATGGATGATACAAAGTAAATTGAATGATTGGTTGAGAGGGATTGCAACGATGTATGATTTAATGGTAGACTGATAATGCATCCTAGAAAGAGGGACATGTTGTTGCAGGTCGTTTATCACACATTTAATCTTTTTTCCGTTGTTTTCTTGGGGTGCATCAGTTGCGTGGTATAACTTGGATTGTATTCAGCTGTGTGTTGTATGTGTGACTTAGAGCGCTATTAAACTGCAATTTTTAGCAGAAAATATCTCCATACCACTGGCAGCAAGAGGGCTTCCAATGCATATGTGATGAATCATGTTCATCGATGGAAAACCTACATCAGCACCCTCTTCTAGATGAATGAAGATATATACAAAGCACTCCATTTCTCTGTCACATCTTGGACATAAATCGGGTCTTCAGTTTCTTATAGGTATGAAACAACTGTTAGTATACTTTTCATGATCGTCCTATCCAAAATTGCATGTATGTGGATCATCGGGGAGAGTGCAAGTCTTAGGATTTTCTTAGTAGGTTGGTGTATAAGGTGCGCAAATAATTTCATAGAAAAGCAAATAGCATGGGGGTATGTCAACAATATGACCATATACACAAGGAAAACTGTGGAAAAAAACATGGAAAATGACATAAACTAGGTGAAATTCGAGGAAAATCTGGTAGAGTCACGAAAAATTGATGCGAAATAAGTAAAAAAATTGAGAGAAATGTGATGAAATATGTAAAATCGCAAAAACCTAGTAAAATTATGGAAATTGTGTGGGAATGCATAAAAGTATAGAAAAATACTATGAAACGAGCACTGAGCGAAATCAGTAAAACTGCTTGTTCTGGAGGAGGGAGGGTAGACTGATGCTACATATACACACCTTAATAGTGGAAAGAGGAAGCATTCTAGAGACGTGGTGTCAAAGTGAAATGGCAATATATCTCACACATGAGCAGTACAACCTATCATTGGCCCATGAGTTCTGTATGCAAGAGTAACGTTACCAGGAACTGTGGTAAACTGCGATAAGACTGATACATCTCCTTCAGCTACCGAGCATGGTGTTTATTTCCTCGTGAGATGTCACTGTTTCTTCGTATACATTTTCCGCTGACGACGATCATTTTATAGAATTGTTGTGAATGTATCATAATTTCGGAACCGTAATCGGGCTTGAATTTCATAAACAATAGGTGTCATACACCTCTGGAAACCTATGTAATGTTTTTGTTACAAAGAATTGATGTTCAAATGGCTCTGAGCACTATGGGACTTAACATCTGAGGTCATCAGTCCCCTAGAACCTAGAACTACTTAAACCTAACTAACCTAAGGACATCACACACATCCATGCCCGAGGCAGGATTCGAACCTGCGACCGTAGCAGTCGCGCGGTTCCGGGCTGCAGCGCCTAAACCGCGTGGCCACCGCGGTCGGCAAGAATTGATGTTTTCTTTCGTATGCAGGGTAGTTATTTTACCACATTACAGTTTATCACCATAGTTTACTTTAGAGTAACTTGCAGGGAGAAAGTATGTTGTGTGCTGAAAATACATTTCTTACATTGGAATATTAACAGCATTGCATTTCACGTGTCTCATAGGTCGAAAACCGTGGCACTCTAAGACTATAGCGTAGCCTTCCACGACTTTGTCTCTTCCAATATCTTCTTGGTATGGACACCAAGCACCAGAACAGTACTTCAGAATTGATAGCGCACTTGGTTTATGTAAATGTTTCACAGTATGTCCGTATGGAGCTCCATCATGCATACACCATGTGTTTTTCTTAACCATCTGCTATACTGTCACAACACTGTCATATCGACACACAAGTCGCCAAAGTGGCGTCAACTTGAAATACTTGCACCAGGCGACCGGTCTACCCGACAGAGGCCCGAGCCACACGGCATTTCCATTTAAAACACACTCATATCTACTATGAACCAATAAGGGGTGTAAACTTCTTGACAAGCGTGCATATGGAGCTGGAGCGATCCTGTGCACTTGGATGGGTGCTGTGAGTAAGATTGATAGGGAACAGTCTTTCCTGAACAGCAGTTACAGACTCAGCTCGCTCTGTTCTTTCATGAGACTTGGAATATAGTGAGTATAGTACCCTCCTACTTCTGGTCAGCTGCAAATTAAATCAGCGACAGTGTTGTGGGGGGGGGGGGGGGAGGGGACGGCCAAAGACAATGTGGGCAGATCTTTCAATCTCCAACTTTACCATAACAATGCCAGCATACTCTACGAGAGTGTTGGGACAACCTACATACCACCCCAAAGCACCGTTATCCAAGATGGCTGTGATGACGTCATCCAAGATGGCGGCGATGACGTAATCCAACATGGCGGCGATGACGTCATCCAATATGGCGGATTTTGGCGGGAAGTTTGAATTTTGAAGGGAAAGTTCCACACACCCCTCCTCCAGAAAAATGGCGGGAACTCAGATTTCAATATGATAATGCGTTACATCTACGAAAATGGGACTTCTCTTTATTATGTAACCAGTTTCAAGCATGTGTGTTCGCCACTGGGTCTGGAATCCAACTGGCTTAGTTCATATCGTCACCACCATAGAGTGCCACAATGACGTCATCCAACATGGCGACCGTGACGTCAATCAAGATGGCTGCACCCAGTGTATCCACCACATGGTGTAAGATTGCACACTTGGCCTACTTCCACTGACCTAAACCCTCCTCAATAAAAATCGCGCGAAGTTCGAATTTCAACATGATAATGGCGGGAAAAATGGACTAGTCTTTATTATTTAACCAATTTCAAGCAGATGTGTTCGTCACTGAGTCTGGACTGCAACTGGCTTAGTTCATATCCGTGCCATCAGTGGTCGCCAAAGTAACGCAGCGCGAGAGAGAAAGCTGATGATCTTGAGTCATCTCCTAACATCACAGGCTCACAAGCGGCCGGGTGCTCCGACCATACATGCTGTGGACATAGTATTTCGTAAATATTCTAACACTCACATCCCGCATGTAATGTATGAATTACCCAAGTACTTAATTCCATTTCAATTTTAATTTACCACTTCGATATTCAATGAACAACTGACAAGTTTCACATTTTCCCACTAAGGGCTCTGTGGTCCTTCATGACGTACCACCCCCGCCCCTAGAATGCTGCTCTCCTATTCGCTACTGCACTAGTCACTTGACTCTATGTCATAGAACCTATATAAACCACACCACATCCAAACTCGCCCTCACTCTGCTCCTATACTTGGTCCAGTACGTTTATCGTCGTTAGCAATCTTTTGATATGAAGCGATCAGGATCCGCCAGCAGCACCAACAGTTCCAGTGGAAGCTGCAAACGATTCCGCTTAGAGGAAGTTCCATCACCTGGTAAGTACCTTTTCAGTGTTCCGATATCTGTACTCTTTAACTCTGTGTATGAGTGCTACATCCGTATTCTAGTGCTCTCTATAAAGATTGAGCTTACTCGGGTTGTGTGCCTCTAAGTTCTGTGTTGTATCTGTTTTGGACCGCATTGTATCAGAATGCTGTGTCATTTAACAGATTTTATGTTTGTGTGTCTATGTGTTATATCTGTTTTGGACCGCATTCTACCCAGATTGATGTGTCATTTAACAGATTTTGTCTTACGTGTTATATTTGTTTTGTAGTGCTCTCTGTAAATGTTTCATTTCTTTCGTTTTTTGCCTATATTTTCTGGTCTACTGATTTCTGTATCATTTAAGCCACTGCAAATTTTCCTTTCCATACTCGATATTATACTCAGTCTTTTCCATCTTTCTAGATTTCATCCCTCAAATGCTTGCTGCTCTAGACCAGCAGCTCGTGATGGAGAGGGCGCAAGTGCAGCTCGAATGTAAGTACATTTCTAAAAAAAAGTAGTTCTTAGATCAAAATAATTTCATCTAAAAATATATATATATATATATATATATATATATATATATATATATGTAAGTACATTTCTAAAAAAAAGTAGTTCTTAGATCAAAATAATTTCATCTAAAAATATATATATATATATATATATATATATATATATCCGTCTTCCGTGTGTATACATTCAGTCTTCATATTCTTGTCTTTTCTTTGTAGATATTCCTAATTCCGCACACAGGGAGGGATGTACCGACCAAAGCGTACAAGGTGGCGGCGGTCAAACGACGTCTGCTCCAGAGGGCACCCAGTTTTTAGAGGAGGAGGTAGTGGACCTTGACCTGCCTGACTGGTTTGGGGGCCTTGTTGAATGTGGCAATGAATTGCTCAAACCATGGAGCCAGAGCAGAGAAGGTGAATAGTTTTGAACATTAACATTACTGCAAATAATTACCATTATTTACTCTTATTATTTTTTATCTCTCTTTTAAATCTAAATCATTAAATTATTTTTTTCTTATTTATGTTACAGGTATACCACATGGTGTAGTCCATGTACCTAGAGTGGTAGATGAAGGCGCAGGAATCTAGGGCGCACAGCCACAAAGACGCGCGGCGCCTTGTATAGCCCCGATCAGGGCTGCGCGAGAAGCGGTGGAAGGCGTGCAAGCTCTGTCCTCAGCACCACCGCAGCCCCTCTGACGTTCATGGGCAACTCAACCAGTTGGCCGTGTACGAGATGAAGAAGAACAACGGCTCCCCATGCCACAGACAAGTAGCAGAAGCAGCAACGCACCCCGCGGGCCGTCTCCGCAGCCCAGCCATTCAAGTCAGCTGTCACCACTTCCTCCCCTGGAACAAGCTCGCCACTGTCGTCCGTGCAAGGTACACGTTCCTACGCGTGTACTCCTCCCTGCAAATGATGACGATGCACCATCGCCGACCCCTTCATCTACCGTGTGGATCCCTAACTGTAGTAGTAGAAATAGTAGTAATTATCCTGTGGCTAGTGTTAGTTCTCTCCCCCATCCTATCGATAATTAATTCGATCAGAATAATGGCGTGATGACCCCCTTAGAAAGCAGTTGCTAGGGCTTTTGAGGGGCGAATCTCATTCACCAGACTTGAGAATCGGGGCGGGAGGTATCACGACCCTTTCAGGTTTTCACAAGCGTACCTCCCTGTCTTGGAGACCAAGCTCCTCAAAGTCCTATAAGATACGGGATTTAACGACATTAAATGCAGCGCAGTGTTATGCTGCGAATTGAGTCACCCACCTAAACATAAGGTGAGGCGGAGACAACCACTCTGCACTATTATGGGGTGATAATCGCGTTATTTCTTGGAGCACACCGATTGCTGAGTGGTACCGAGAATCCACCTTGAGTGCTATTATGGCCTGATTTTCCGAGATGGAAGGACGTGGGTCCGCTAAAGTGCTCAGCAGTATACCACACCTCGACATCCATATACTGTCTATGATCCAAAGAATGGGGGGTCCTGTTATATGAAACTCCCTGAGGATATTAAGAACAAACACACATGTGTTAATGTTGAAAATAAGTTTGATAATGCTTGTTTTGGATGGTCAGTCCTGGCTTGCGAGAGAAAGTATCATTATAGAGATCATCCCGAGCATCCAGGCAGTTACAAAGTCATTGATATTAAGAGACAGTATAACTTTGATGGTATAGAGTTCCCTGTAAAGATCCTGGACATACATAAGTTTGAGGCTCAGAATACCGGAATATCGGTCGACGTTTATGGCCTGGAGAAGAATAGCAAGTTAGACGAGCAGGACAAGCATACAGTAGTAGCCCCCTCCATTTCTCAAAATTTGCAGGTGATCAAGAGTTACATGTAAACATGCTGCTCTTCTCTGAAGGTGATAATTATGACTACGTTTGGATCAAAGACATGTACCAACTCCTTTCCTCATAACTGTCAAAAGATCACTATAAAAAGCATATTTGTTTAAGGTGTTTGAACTATTTTTCTTCTGAAGAGTTATGAGCGACACATTTATTAGATTGTGCTTATGCCCACTGAGGAAAATAACTTCATTAAATTTCAAAATGCTCACCACCACCAGCATTGTCCTTTTGTTGTGTACGCCGACTTTGAATGCTTGCTGGCTCCTATTACTCATTGTGAAGGGAACTCCCTAGCCTCACACACAAATTTCACACAAAAACACGTGCCATACGGGGCAGTGTTCCAAGTTGTATGTGGATATGATTCTAAACTTAACCGCTATCAGTCACTGAGCTTGAAAAACTTTCATGGGAAGTTGACAGGCTCTACAGCACCAACATTCCCATGACCAAATCAAAGGAAGATGATGAAATGTATGAAAAGGTGGTTAATTGTCATATTTGTGGGCTGGCCTTAGATAGAAAAACAGTAACTTCTCATAGAGACCACTGTCATCTTACGGGTAAGTTCCGCGGTGCAGCCCACAACGCATGCAACTTGAAGTATCAGATACATACCCGTCTTTTTTTATAATTTGAGCGGGTATGACCCTCATTTTCTCGTTGAGCACTTGGCTAAATTCGGTATGAAGAAAGATCACGTCAGTGTCCTCCCTGAAAGTGTTGAGAAATACATTTCTTTTTCAAAACGAATGACGCCAAAAATTACGCTCCGCTTCCTTGGCTCTTTACGCTTCATGCAGACTTCACTCCAGAAATTGGTTGAGACTTTACCTCGGAATGATATGCATATCACTCGATATGCATTTCCCGATGAGGAAAGGTTCCAACTTGCGACTAGGAAAGGAGTTTTCCCATACGAGTACGTTGATAGTATGGCAAAACTCAATGAAACTAGGCTTCCCGACATATCTGCTTTTACCAGTACTTTCACAGGCGATGCCATAACCACTGCAGATTATGAGCATGCCGTGAATGTCTGGCGGGAATTCAACATCCCCAATTTGGGAGAATATGAAAGGTTATACGTGGACACGGACGTGCGTTTGCTTGCAGATGTTTTCGAAAAGTTCTGGAGTGTATATATGACCACGCACTCTCTGGACCCCACCTTTTGTTACACAGCACCTGGGCTATCCTGGGACGCTATGCTCAAAAAAACATGTCACAGCATTGAACTTTTGACTGAGCCTGCAATTCTTCTATTTCTTGAGCGAGGGATCTGTGAAGGACTTTGTCAATGTGTTCACAGGCACGTCAAGGCAAATGGATGAGTGTCGAGTACAATGCATCCCTTGATTCTAGTTACATTTTGTACTTAGATGTTAACAACTTATACGGGCACACCATGATGCAACCGCTGCCAGCTGGTGGGTTTACGTGGCTGTCCAAAGACGAATTGAAGGGATTAGGTGGACAAATAATGGGTCTTGCGGCTGATTTTGATGTAGAGTATGTGATTGAAGCAGATATTGCATACCCTAATAATTTGCACGGAGAGACAAGCGACTTGCCGTTATGTCCAGAGCAACAAATTCCGCGAGAAAGCACCATCCCTAAACTGCTGGCTACTGTTGGGGATAAGCAGAGGTATATCATTAATTATCGTAACCTCCAGCGCCTCAGATTAGGGATGAAGCTTGTTAGAGTCACCCGGGCAATCTCCATTAAGCAATCCCCATGGTTGAAGGAGTATATTTAACTAAGTACCGAAAAGAGGGCGGTAGCGAGTAATTATGTTAAAAAAGACTTTTATAAATTAACGAATAATTCGAGTTTCGGGAAAACTATGCAGAATGTGCGAAATGAACGCGATATTATGATTAGAACCGAATGGGATGGGCGTTATGGCGTGAGAAAATGTATAGCCAGGCCAAATTTTAAGAGGACCACAATCTTCAATGAAAACTTTGTTGCTTTGGAGATGTCAAAGACTGCAGTAGAGTTTATGAAGCCCATCTATTTGGGGATGGTACAAAAAATGGCTCTGAGCACTATGGGACTTAACATCTGAGGTCATCAGTCCCCTAGAACTTAGAACTACTTAAACCTAACTAACCTAAGGACATCACACACATCAATGCCCGAGGCAGGATTCGAACCTGCGACCGTAGCGGTCGCACAGTTGCAGACTGAAGTGCCTAGAACATCTCGGCCACACCAGCCGGCGATTTGGGGATGTGCATACTGGATATCTCCAAGTTCTACATGTGCTGATTCCACTATGAGTTTGCGAAACCTCATTTCGTAGAGCCAGAGTTACTTTATATGGATACAGACAGCTTTATCTACTGGATCAAGAACTGCGATCCATATGAAGTAATTAGGTGCAATGGTAAAGGATTCGACATGTCTTCTTATGAGGCGAATAATCCTTACGGTACTGTTCGACAGAACAAGAAGGTTATTGGTCTCACGAAAGACGAGTCGAATGGTTTACCAATTGTAGAGTTTGTGGGATTGAGGTGCAAAATGTATGCATATCGTACAAAAGACAGGGGCACTCAGAGGCGGGCAAAGGGTGTTAGATGGGTCACATCTCGTGCTCTCATGATCGAGGACTATTTGCAATGCCTGTATGGTCGCAGCTTTGAAGACACTCGTCCACGCATGGTTCAACAAACTAGAATTCGATCATGAGGTCACGAGCAGTACACTGTACTGCAATCTAAAGTCGGATTGTCACCCCATGACGATAAAAGAGTCATTTGTGAGAATGGGGTGGAAACCCTCCCAAACTCACACTATTTACTTGAAACGAAAGTAGGAGTGAGGGACTCTGGTTGTTTGATAGAGAGGGAATGAGCATGTGATTCAAGTGAATGGGGGTTATGCATGGAAATAGTATTGCTCTTTTATCATAGTGTAAATATTGGATGAGAGTGTTGTGTGGTGCGTATCACTTTGCGTGCTTACGTGTATGTCTGAGTGTGTGAATGAGTGTGGGAGCCTGTATTACGTTTATATATATATATATATATATATATATATATTGAAAGAAAATGATAAAATTAAAAAATTAAAAGCTCAAAAAAGTATATTAATGTAAATATATTTTGACAAATATTAGTAGGTAATATATGAACAAAAGATAAATTTTTCCACTTGATTTGTACCTTCTGTAGTATTGGGATAACCTGTGTACTACCCCAAAGTACCGTTATCCAAGATGGCGGCGATGACGTCATCCAAGATGGCGTGGCGATGACGTCATCGAATATGGCGGTTTTTGGCGGGAAGTTTGAATTTTGGTGGGAAAGTGCCACACCCCCTCCCCCAGAAAAATGGAGGACGTTAAAATTCCAACATGATAATGCGTCACACCTAGGAAAATGGCGAGAAAAAGGGACTTCTCTTTATTATGTAACCAGTTTCAAGCATGTGTGTTCGCCACTGGGTCTGGAGTCCAACTGGCTTAGTTCATATTGCCGCGACCAGAGAGCGCCACTGCGACGTCATCCAAGATGGCAGATTTTGGCGGGAAGTTTGAATTTTGTTAGCAAGAAGGTCAATTGGGCTACATCCACTAACCTAACCGCCCACCCCCAGGAAATGGCGGGAAGTTCAAATTCCAACATGATAATGCGTCTCAACCCAGTTATCTCTACTAAGCAAAGAAAATGGCGGGGAAAAAAGGACTTCTCTTTATTATTTAACCAGTTTCAACCAGATGTTTTCTTCACTGGGTCTGGAATCCAGCTTACATTGCCACCAGAGGGCACTCTCCTGACGTCAGATCATGATGCAAGTACCATTATTCAAGATGACTGCACCTAATGTATCCACCACGTGGCTTGGTACACAGAGGACGCTGTCTTGTCGTCAGCTGCTGACGCGAGTCCCGTTTCCCAAGATGGTGACAATTTTTTTCTCCACTCTGATGACCAGAATTGGTTGTGCACATTCAGTCTTTGCTGAGCTCTCATTGTCAAACCATCGTCATGTGTTCGATCATCGAGATGAATGTGAAGGATAGAGCAGCTTTCAATAGCTGCATTACATGTAGACATTCGAGGGAGGACTGTAGCCACAGTTCACTACATCACTTATGGAAGAGTATGATAATGGAGGAATGTAGGAGGAATAAGTACAAGAATTCTGTTCAGCAGATTTCGGCAATGCACACGGATGGAGCCAGAATGCATATCGTAACCAGCACATGCTCATGCATGTACACAAACTGCTGAGATATTCATCGTGAAGCATTCACCCTCCCAAAACGGAAGAGACGTCCAGTTGATGTCAATTCGCTTCGGCCTAAGCATATTTGTATACTCTGTATATACCATTGAAGATCAGCTGCTCACCACCCCATCCTCCTGGCCGCCAAATGTGTTCTATCGATGAGTTATTGGTGTTTGAGCAGGATGAGTTTAACAGCTATGTTGTTTGTAAGCATACAGTGGAGGACTGCCCCCGTTGCCTCCTACATGCGGAATGGAAGCTTGCATTAATGCTCGAACATACGAAGAGGAAGAATTCGGTCCTGCAAATAAATGCATTGCAGCGAGATGCTTTAAAGATGCATTACCCATCTCATGGGAACATAAGCTGTTGTTGGAACTGTCTGCCTTTTCTAAAAGCACCATATAAGCTCCCAGCCCACAAGAGATGACTGCCTCTGATCCAGCAGACCAAAGAACTGATCTAGCTCACAGACTCACCACTAGAGGGCGCTTCGATAGGTCATGTGATCACACGATTCAGCCAATATGAACACGGCATCATGACGACGTAGGTGGATGGTATATAAGGAGGACTCAGCAGCTGCTCGATCTCTGTTCAGGTCAATCAGTCAGTCAAGTGTCAGTCACCACCACAGCAGCAGCAGCAGCAGCAGCAGAATAGGAGGAGGAAGCATCAGTAAAGTAAGTATATATTTCGCAAAATTACTATTATTATCATTATTTCTGTAGCAGCAGCATATTATGCTTATGAATATTCTTCTTTGTCCACTAGCTTCACCCATGATGTCAGCATCAGCAGGTTCCAACCTGTCGGGGTCCGCATACGTGGTGACCTCGGACTTTTTCACGCAAGATCCTGTAGCACAGCTTCTCAGCATGCTGGAGCAGGATAACGAGGTGCTAATGTCAGTGCTAGAGACTGCGTTTGAGGCGGCTTCACGGTACTGGATTGCACATCGGTAATAGCTTCTTCCTTTTCCTATTGCAGCTTATATCCCTCCTTTATAACAGTTGTCTTCTCCATATACTCCAGTTTCCTTTTCTTTACTTCGAGATCCTCCATCTCCAGTTTTCAAAATGGTTCAAATGGCTCTGAGCACTATGGGACTTAACTTCTGAGGTCATCAGTCCCCTAGAACTTAGAACTACTTAAACCTAACTAACCTAAGGACATCACACACATCCATGCCCGAGGCAGGATTCGAACCTGCGACCGTAGCGCTCCAGTTTTCGTTTCCTTACACTTAATACATTAACTGCACTTAAAGCAGTAATTTCTTTAATGAAGAATTGTTTAAGTCTGTTTGATACATTGGTCCTTTTTCTTAAGACTTGAGGTATAACATCATTTGTAGGAACCAGTCCCAATGCAGCGATACGCGCATCGGACGGTATTGTGGAGAACAGGGTTCTAGAATGAGAAAAATAAGTTTCTCCTGCTTTAACGTAGCACTTATGTGTAATACTTATATTGTCTTTGTTGGAGTCTTCTGCAGAAGACAAAACAGAGGTAGGTTACAAATGCGCAGGCTACCTTGAGTCAATGTTACAATTTAACACTTATCTCTTTTTATGTCTTTATTGCCATGCGATGAACACAGTAGAGGATGTCAATGAAAAAAATTCAATGCCATCATCTAAGTGTTGCTGATATGGAAAAAATATACGAGGGCTTGATTTGTATATTGCACGAAAGGCGTGATAGTTTTGGACACTTTTGGGAATTGTGTTTAAAAGAAAAACCTTTACAAGTTGAAGATCCTTCACTTCCTCTGAATCGAAGTATGAAAACAACAAAGTCAGCTCACCGCACACTTTCAAAACCCCAAAGGAATACTACAACGCTATTCACACTGAAGTTTGTGAAACGGTGCAGTCTTGCATTACTGAGCTGTTTGCTTCAACTGGACTCACACAGGTCACTGCAGTTGAACAAGAGTGTTTGCTTTTAGGAAACAGATGTGAAACAAATTTGGAAAAATCAATTGAGTTTTTCAAAAATGACCTAGACATTGAGAGATTGCCCTTACACTTGAATATGTTAGGAGATATCGCTAATAAAAACAACTGGTCTTAAAATACATGCGTGATGTAAGAAAGTACATTACACAAGAGCCTGCAGTTGGAGAAATGTTATGTGAAGTAGCGAAGTGCATTAAGCTTCTCCAGGTACTTGCAATCACGACAGCAACAGCAGAACGGTCGTTAGCGCCCTTAGACAGCTGAAGTCATATCTGCGATCAACAATGGGACAGAAGCGATTGAACAATTTGGCTGTTCTTCATGACCACCGAGATGTTTGGGATGAAATGGATATCTGACCAGTCATCAACGACTTCATATCCAGTCAGAAGGTCGACATTTGCACCTTTCTAAAGACACTCTAACCCTAATAATGGCGTTTAGAGCAATATTAAAAAGCTTTGTAAAATAGAGAATTAAATACATACATAATGTTAAATTTTAATGGCTCAAATGGTTCAAATTGCTCTAAGCACTATGGGACTTAACATCTGAGATCATCAGTCTCCTAGACTTAGAACTACTTAAACCTAACTAACCCAAGGACATAACACACATCCATGCCCGAGGCAGGATTCGAACCTGCGACCGTAGCAGCCGCGTGGTTCCGGACTGAAGCGCCTAGAACCGCTCGACCACAACGGCCGGCCGTTAAATTTTAAGTTTCGAAATATTAGGACTAGTTAAGTACTGTATTACTATATTACTTTAGTACTGTTTTAGTTATTTTCAAATACTTAAATATTTTTAGGGTGTAAGGCCCAATTAAAATACGCTATTTACATACTTTTTGACTGAAAGTATTAGGTATACTGTATTAACTTTGAGATACTGTTTTCATTTAATGAACCCTGAGCCTTACTTAAAATAAGCTTAAATTAGCTATTTCACTTATTAATCAAAGTGCTGTTACTGTGCCAGAGCAATATTTCATGTTTTATTGTTTTAATGATAGTTTAGGATTTATTTAAATATAATTTCAGTCTTTTCAGTTATAGTCTATAAGCATGATTATTACTGTAAATTAAATAAGCTTTTTACGAAAATACCGTGCGTTTTTATGTTTTGTTTCTTTTTCCAAAGGCAAAAAACGTGTCAGGCTTGTCGAGTTTCCCGGAGTGTTGAGTTATCGAATGTCCAGTTTTCGGGGTTGTAATGTTGATCATATGACTCTAAAATGCTCAAAGAACTTTAAAACTCATTATTTTTCATCTAAAATTTAGAAAAATTCCCGTGACAAGACCCTCAGTATGGGCCCCCTATATTTTTCGGTGCCCCGGCATAGGCGAACTGATCATGTTTTTAGTAGTACGGCCGTTATGGTAAATGTATGTTCTCGGCTGTAGAATCCTCCTGCAATCAGCATCAAATGTCGGTTCTCAATAGAGTTTCTTGGAAAAATTATCGTCTTCCCTCCAGCGATTCGCATTTCAGCTACCTGATGAGTGTACTCTGACTACTGAAAAAAAAAAAAAAAAAAAAAAAACTCGGCGTGCGAAGTGACTCCCATGATCAATTTAATTAATTAGCCTGTCAATTTGTCATGAAACAAATGCTGCCTGGCAGGTGGTAGCGATTGGTGGGGTACCGCTGCTATGTTTCGTTGGAGCAGTAATCAGGCGTTTTTTTCGCTGCGGCGATATATTTTAAAGAAATTTCAATTTCCCATCTACAGAGGGAAATACGACCATGATAATAAAATCAGATATATTACCGAATTTATTAAGTGATACACAGTGTAAACCTGATACTTACAACTTCTCTGTGCTGTTACCTTAAGAGACTTCGTATGTGGTGAAGCATTTGGTTGCATTAAGGGATTTCGAAAGTGAGGAGGCACCCAGTGACTCCGTCGTGAGTGTAATGTCCTAGTCCTGTGAAGCAGGACGTAACTCTTATTCAGATGATTAGAAGAGATTTTTTCTACCTGATGAGGAAATACTTAGAGGAAATGTAGCTGATCCTGTAGTGTTGTACAGGGTCTTCACAAGTAACGATACTTAAGCGATGTAAAAACGCGAGTGTGCTCTGATTTCTTCTGTCTTCGAAAATAACTTCTATAAAAGGGCGAAATCTACATTTTGCGTGATAAATTTGAGGTGTATGGCCAACAACAACGCTGCCTCGGATTTTGTAAAGTGAACTTTTTAAATTGGGGGCAGGGGGGGGGGTCTGTGTCGGGGTGCAACTGGTTAGAGCTACTGTACACATCCAAGCCACAACTGTTCGTTTCGCAGTGTATTGTGGCTGCTGGCAGGAACGGTCACGAGGCTACGGTGACCAGAAGTAAAGTATTTAACCGCCTGTGACAGGCAGTTAAGTACAAAGGCCGGCCAGTGTGGCCGAGCGGTTCTAGGTGCTTCAGTCTGGAACCGCGCGACTGCTACGATCGCAGGTTCGAATCCTGCCTCGGGCATGGATATGTGTGATGTCCTTAGGTTAGTTAGGTTTAAGTAGTTCTAAGTTCTAGGGCACTGATGACCTCAGATGTTAAGTCCCATAGTGCTCAGAAGAATTTGAACCATTTGAAGTACAAAGAATGCGCCGATCTGTGTGATCTTGCCAGTGGCATCAAGGGCTTGCAAACTGACCAGTGTGCTGGGTGGGCAGCGACAGAAGCGGATGTGTGCATTGAGTGAGAAGATTCAGAAAGACAGGCATTTGCGCTGGATGATTATTATACCTGTGTGAATTGATCAGTTGACTGCTTGGTGACAGTCGCTCCGACCTCTGAGCGTTCGGTACTGCACGCCAGGGGATTGGCGTGCAATTGCCGGCATAGCCAATACGAGTACAGGTCTCTTCTCACTGGCGCTCGCAGGCGATGCGATGTCTCTGCTGGCAGCGGATGGCGCGACTGCGATTACCCGGCAGTAGGTACTGCGGACGGCACGCACTTTGCGATCGCGAGTTTGTGTGAGCGCTAGGATTTTGGTCACCAGATATGTTTAGTGGAAACGTTGTGGTAGAGTAAGGTGTTTATGTTCTCAAACGTCGGTGCATAAAGGACCTCGGATATATTACCGCTACGATCTATTCGTGGCGGAAATTTTGTTACTCGATTTTCATAATGCTTGTGTGTGACACTAAAACGCTGAAAATATGTTTTGTTACGAAGAAGGATCATCGTAAGGTGGAGGTGAGTATTTTAAGCGATCTAATTGATTCCTGTAAATTGTTAAACAATTAATTTGGTAGGGTAGTGCAAATGGCTTATTTCACTCTATTTTGGATATAGTAATTGTGTCAGCTCTCCCTTCGTCTCCAGCATTAGCCAAAACGAACACAGTATTCTGAGGAAAGATGAAAACCTCTGTCTGTGTGTTTGGAGATGTTGGTCCACACAGGCACACTCTTCTTGAGAGAGAATGAGACAGGTAGCGAGTATGGAATTTCCTGATCAACAGAAGGCGGTTGCTACTTGATGCTTGGGTTGGGGGCCACAAGATCAAAGTAGATTGATTACAACATGGGCGGTTTTGACATTTGCGGCAGCGCCCTGACGACAGATGCACACGCAGGAGACCCGAAATGGTGGCTACTATACCGAACATTTTCGAATTTTTATCTCGTTATAAAATTTGCAATTTTCCGAATAAAATGATATTTATATTACTTATAAACTCACGTGGGAAATGTTTTTCTTGTAATGAAGCCACTAAAGTGGAGGATCAGCGATTGCTTTTAATGACGGCAATATTGGTAGGGTTAAAGTGCTACAGCATATTGGAATTAATCTTGGAGCAAACTGCATCAGAGAACTTGTACGGATGGACAAGGTTTGCATTGATAAAGCAGAGTATGTATCACAGTTGGCCACTAAGGAGTCCAGAAAGAAGAAAAGAAGAAAAAACACGGAAAAACATCAAGAGGATGATATATAGTATGGTGCAGGGTGCTTCCGAGTGACTAAAAATAAAAAATTAAGCATATATTTAGTGAGTTACATTCTTTTGAAACTTTAGAAGCCGTACTTGAAAATTTACATTTTCTGTAGTATTTTTCCCTAAACCTCAGAAACCACTTCGAGTAGAGTATTCAGATTTTCAGGGAGTAATAACATACATATCCTGAGTCTACTGAACTAAAAGAAGAACATAATGTTATGTATAATTAAAACTATTTAGGGTAACGCAGAAAAAATACACAATAACTGTGTAATTAAGAAATTGTATTTCCGAAAGTAGTGGCTGAAATGCAATTATTGTAGTTCAGTGTACTCAGAACATACTGTTTAATGTCCTGTAAAAGTTTCATGTCAATGGCTACAATGGTTTCTGAAATACAGGGAGGCCAACTCACTAAATTTAACAGTCTGTAAGGGGCGTTCCAACTCCCCTCAAGTTAAAGTGGAAAATTCAAAATATATATATGGAATCTGGTAGAAGATTTCGCTGGAAACAATATTTTTTTTTTCAAAATTTTAAAATATGAAGACATTGATTAGATTACAATATTTTCAAAAGGAGGACATAAAGTACACCCCCACCCCAGATATTATGAGGGTTAAAAATTTTTAATAGATAAATGAGAATCCTTCCAAAGCAACAGGATGAAAGGGAAAATAAGCACATCAGAAAAGAGCAACGATGGCCACCATCTTAGGAAAGAAAAAAAGAAAACATGTTACTCTTTGGAGAATTTTGCTCAAGTTGAAAAAGTCAGCTTTTCAATGGGTGGCACTTTCTTCCACTCATATTACTGCATCCACATCCACTGCCATAAACTATGCACTGTAAAGACATCGCAGTGTGCCATTCCTGCGAACATGGAAAAAAGGGATTTTAGTATTTAACGTGCGATTGACAATGAAGTCGTTAGAGACCGAGCACAAGGTCGACGTAGTGAAGCATGTGGAAGGAAATCGGCCGTGCCCTATGGAAGGATATACCCCCGCATTCCCCCAAAGCGATTTAGGGAAATCACGGAAAAACTTAAATATGGATGGACGAAACTGCATGTGAACCGTCGTCCGCCCGAACGCGAGTGCCGTGGGCCAAGGACTGTGCCACATCGCTTGGTGCGAATTTGGAATAGGGAAATAGGTGCATAGTTTACCTAGATTGCAGCACGTTGACGTTATGGTTTCATTATATTTCTCTGCAATGCATTTTACCTCCCAGGAAACATTTGCAGCCCAATCTGCAATTTTTAGACTTTGATGAGTATAACTAGGCCTATATATCACTAAATTTTCATAGTTGTTCGTGTCAGATAAATGGCAGCAGCCAGTAATTTCGGCGATAATGTACGTACACATCTACACTCTGCGAGCCACCTTTTGGAGAGTGGAGGAGAGTACTTTGCGTACTATTGTCATTTCCCATTTCTCATATTCCGACTGCGAATTGTTCGCGGGAAGATCGATTGTTCGTAAGCCTCTGTGTGGGACCGAATCTCTCTGATTTTGTCTGCTTGATCTCTCCGCCAGATACAGGTAAGAGAAAGCAGTATGTTCACTGACTCTTCAAAGGAACGCATGCTCTCGAAATTTTTAAAAGCAAACCACACAAAGACGCAGAGCGCGCGTGGAAAACATGATGAGGAGTATTTTTCGGACTCATTACAAATTGCGAAAACGAAATTACAAATACCTGCTAAAACACGAGAGAATATGCGCCTACGATTCTTAGAAGCGAATATTCAAATGGTTCAAATGGCTCTGAGCACTATGGGACTTAACTTCTGAGGTCATCAGTCCCCTAGAACTTAGAACCACTTAAACCTAACTAACCTAAGGACATTACACACATCATTGCCCGAGGCAGGATTCGAACCTGCGACCGTAGCGGTCGCGCGGTTCCAAACTGTAACGCCCAGAACCGCTCGGCCACTCCGGCCGGCAAGCGAATATTGCTTGATTTGTGACCGTATGCAACAGTACGACGTTCTGTTACATCTGACGAAAAAAAAAGCATTAAAATAACGTTTCAAATAAACATCTGCCCGAAGGACACAGTACCGGAACCTCTCTTTTCTACGAATCAAGCACTTTTATTTCTCATCGAAGGCACGAGTTGTTAGTATTGGAGCTCCTAAAATTGGCAATACTGAGTCGTCATATTCTGTGAATACCGACGCCATCATTTAAAACATTTCAATCTTTTCTTGAACAGGAAGTCGATCGTAACTATCATTTACTCTACATTTTGACAAATCAGGCCTGTTCTAGCTATATTTTTATCAAAATGACTCGGCTGTTCTCTCAGACAAGCTCGCCATCGACATTGGCTCAATTGCTGTGATTAAGAAATGATGGATGTTCTCTTGTTTCGTTGAAGAGCAAGAGAAATCGTTGCTTGTCGTGTTGGTAGTCATAAAAAATTCATGCTTAACTGTGTGTCTAACAGGTGTTAGAGTCGAGACGAGGCACAAATTTTTTTTGGAACTGAAACGGTAGTGTGTGTATTTCATAGTGAAGTTACACAGTTTTAGTATCCCTTCAATTGTTCCTACAGACATTAAGAAAGACGTCTTGTATTTGTGAATTCTGTCATGTTAGCAGCACTTATTCTCGTATTTAACAGAGAGTAAATCTTTAAAGGTCAGTAGAAAAACTATTGAGCTTTAAACTTTCATCTGTTTAGAGAGAATCAATACATCACATAAATATTGCCTAGATTTTGCTAGTCGAGTATTAGTACTGTAATTTGCTAACGTAGAATAAGATATCTCCTGTATGCATAACTGATCGTATTCATTATTGTGATTCTATTCAGCAGAACACTGTCGTCGCATGTGGTTAGAAAATGTCATGTCACAACTGTCCTATGGATCTGCTGTATGGGAACGGTATTGCCAGAGATAATAACTGATACACACAGTATATCTCGTACCTTAGCTTCTGTTACAGTACTGTACTGTAGCTATTGTACGCTGGGTAAAAACAGAAATTTGTTCTAAACGTGATCACGAAGTCTGAGGTTCAGCTACAGGTATTACATGTTTTTATATTACTGCTATTCTATTGTGAATTATTTTTAAGGTGCCACATGTGCAGTTTTGGAGCCGCTACAGAATTTTTTCACATGCGTAAGTTTCTTTTATACCTTTGCACGTTTATTTTCATTTCAATGCTGAATATATCCGACACCGTTTCATACCATATAAGCCACATTGTTTGAAATATTTTAAATAAGTCTTGGACGTTCACTTCAGAGACAGATATACTTACCTGTACTTACAATAACGCGTAAATTCTCAAACAAATAAGTACTTCGTCTAAAAGCGTGAACTGCAGTGGTCTCTAACCATACAAACTAGTGATAGTCAAGTGTTGCAGGCTTTCAGTAAAGTCTCATTGTAAACCGATCTATGACTTTCGTTCATTGCACAAAATATGCTGAAGGAGTTAGCACAATCATTCTCAATGGTGTATCACCAAGGAATCTTTCATTCAGTGTGAATATCTGAAGTGTAATAAGTTTTTCTCTTTAGATGCTTCGCTGCGCTAATTTGGCTACCCTGGTGCTCGTGACGTCAGCAGCTCAAATACTTGGAAGTGAGATTCCTCTGCATATGGTGCTCAAAGATTTGATAGTAGCGCTGAACGTTCAGAACAGCGAATCCTCTTTCGGCGTACTCTCCATAGCCAGTGACATTGGTAAGAACTTTTCCGTATAGCGACAAGTATCTAATTAGAATGATATACATCACCGTTTGTTAGAGGACAATGGCGGAGAACCAGACTCGGTTGTCAGGAGGTGGAGGGGGGAGGGAGGTGATGGAGGGAAGGATCATGTATCTTCCCCCTAAAAAAAATATTTCAGTAAAATCGTTCATATTTTTACGCATGCATGTGATTTTGCTAAATGGGGAGAAACAGCAGGAAACGATCTCTAATAAAACGAGGAGAAAAATGGCACATGGAAAACAGTTTGCAAATCGTTCCAAGGCGGAGATCGAGATAACAGATCTTTGACAGTGTGGGTTTCAATGATGTAAAGCACACATGAGAACAAACCAGGCTAATGGTAATGTCCTGTCTGTGTTAGTGGTTTTGCTGTACACTGAAGAAGAATCATCATGTACTAGCCACATTACCCCTCGTATCACCAAAGGCACGCCATCCAGCAGGGGAGGCAGAATCACCTGCAGAAAGTGCAGATAAGGCTCGCCTGTGAGGCGTTGTGGATGGATGACTGGTCCCACGAGGCGGTCACCAATAACACACAACATACTGAGGCTACCACCGTGCTATAGGGATTCCTACAGGTCGAGTGTTGTGAAGGCTGAGGATACTGCCCCATGTAAACAAAGGTAGCCTCATATGTGAATAGGATGAATGGCAGAAGTCCCATCACCATGGTGACTTGTGTGACGAACCAGTAACATGAGCGTCGCCGTGTACGGAAAATCGTAGGTAATAAACCTTGCTTGCATTGTAAGTGGCAATTGTGGAGAGTGTTCCACACGGACGTCTGGCTTACCCTATGCTGGCAGGCCACCTGCCTGTGCTAATACCGGGGACACTGCCAAAGATCTTTTATTTTCGCCTTCAAGTCGGTGTACTTCCCGTGGAGTGCATTTCCAGCCATATGTTACTATGACCTTTTTTGCTCCTTACGTCATTAAAGATCGTTTCCTACAGTTTACCCCATTTAGTAAAATCACTGCTGCATAAATTACCAAATTTTTCAGCTAACTTTCAGAGAACAGGATGAAGAGACTCGGGAATGGCAAGGCATTCTAGAAAAAGACTCGCTAATTTGCAGTTTCTTGCCCATGTGGACAGGCTTAAATCGTGACCGCTGTGAGTGTGTGGGTGCTATTCTGTCATTCTGCGCAACGGATTAATCTGAGATGTACCCTTTACCCTATGACTCCTGTAAGATGCAATTTCCACGCCCACACTACTACAGAAGTAACACAGACGCTCCTAACATTCTAAAAAGAAATGCCTGAAAAACTTTCAGGCATCTTCTGGAGTCGTCTGCTGTAAGGAAATGACATAAAAATTCACAAAATTTCTTATGTAACTAATGGGATACTTGGGTACTGGAATAGTGCTAGTTAGTGTAAGAAAAACATGAAACTAACGAAATTATTATTTATTTTGCTAAAATTCTGAGAAGTCACAATGGCACTTTTAGTTATGAACTGAACAAGTTATTTCCGGGTTCTTTTCGGAATGTGAAGTTATCTCTCAAGGATAGGAGTCGCTAATTAAATTTCTATACAACTTGTTATTGACTTGGCAGAATGGCTGAGAGCTGCACCTACTCAACTTGAATAATTATCCGTTAGAATGTTGCTAGGTACGGTCGAGGCTGTCGCGTGTGAAATGCAGTGAAGTGTACTGTTGTGGAGGAAATATGGGGCTCGCAAGAGCTGTAGCGCACAATACCATAAGCTGCGATGACTGCTGTCTGCGCCGCTCGCTGCTGACAAATAAGACAACTCTCGTTCTATCTGGATTGACCTTCGCCAATCAAACTCTCCTTACGCCTTGATCAAGTCAAGGACTCCTATTCGCCCATAGTCTAACGATTGGCATGGTACACGGGTCAGATAACCAGTCCACCGCGATGCCACTCAAAAATTCGCTCGCAGGCGTTTAACTATAACTCTGTCCATTCACACCGCACAATAAGTGTGGCGGCCAACACAGTGAACAACGCTTAATCGCAAGGAATCAATATAGATTTGCACTCCGATTCACTCTCGACAGAGGTGCTCTCCCAGTGAAGTACTGGGGAGAGACTTGTTCCTCGCTCTTTGAGTACACATACGAGCGCGCACGCTCTCGTTATGTGTTCTCGCTCCAAGAGCGACAACGGAACAGCCCCTCTCCATGCCAGACGTGAAGGGGTATATCTTTTGGTCTCTTCCATTACTCCTTCAGCTCAAGGCGTCAGAAATATTGTCTGCCACTCAGCATTGCTCTTCTAAAACAGGAGAATGACGTTTCGTTTAAGGTGACCAATCCTGAAATCTGTAGCATCGGCATTTGGCATTTGCTGTCTCCCTGTGAAAATCTCTGAAACTGCGTGCTATGTTGTAAAGAATGCGTAGGCTGGGTGCTCCCACACAATGTAGCGGAATTTGCTTTTAAGCTGAACATGGGGTCGTTCTTCCTTTCACTCGGGCGAACGCTGTCTGCTCTATGGGTGGTCACCAGCCGACATAGATAGGCTGAGTCGTCCTCTGAAGGGACCAGCCCCCGGGCATGCGGTTTGTGTCTCCTGAACTAAAAGCCGCTGCAACCATCGTGTCTTGAATGTGTGTGTGTGTACGCCAGCCTCGAGTATTTCAATCTCAGTGCGCATTTGTGATTTATTAGTTATTTGCATATCGTTTACATGAATTCACAAAACATTGACTTTATCTTATCGAGTTTGGGTTCGAATGAAGCATCTTGATGTGCGGAATATGATTGTGATGGCGGAATATGTAAGCAATGAAGGTCAGGAGACCACGACATCTTATCACTGCCTGCGAGTACATTCCAGCCAGGTAGCAGCACCCATTCATAGGCTGAACCTGCCTGTTGCTGACAACAAATCCAACACATTTTTTACTTTCATATCTGGAGGAACGGACATTAATGATGATTGACAGCTGATGCATAGATATTTGCAGTTAACGAATTTATCAGATCCAATGCAGCTCGAGAGTCCATGGGTACGACGGGTAAACCACGGTAAGATGAGTAGGCCGAGACAAAGGGATAGAACCGTCGTCTCAACAAGCAAAAAATTGCGGAAAGACGGTCCTTCAGATGTAGGTGGAAATGGTTGCAAGAAACACTATTCACCTCCTTTATATGCTCACATAGCCATAATCTGTAGACCCATGTTCATAATTGTAGTGGCGAGCATAAAATTAATGATGGTGAAAGAACACTTTGATTATACGAGGGCATTCAGTAAGCAATGCTACACTGTTTTTCTGAAAGCAGGTTGGTTTTATTCGAGCTTCCAGTACACCATATTTTTCCCCATTCTTTTGGCTACAAAAGCCTGTTTTTCAACATGTCTCTGTTTAGAGTGATGGCCTTACGCTGGCTTACTGGGAGGCCATGTATGGCCGCATAGTACCATTCTACTGACATACGTCAGTTCTGCTTGAATAACCTCACCATCATCCACATACTGCTTCCTGCAGAGAGCATCCTTCATTGGGCCAAGCAGCTCTATATTGTAAGGTGCGAGATCTGGGCTGTAGGGTGGAATAGGCAGAACAGTTCAGTGAAGATCTGTGAGCTCCTCAAGGGTGTATAGACTTGTCAGACGACCAACTGAGCAGTGCAGTGTTTGATTGTGATCTATCACCACGAACGAGAGTGTCCGCATGTTCCATCGCTGAAGGAGTCAGAGCTGTGTGCAGCCGGCTGGCACGTGGGAGATTGGACAGGTTTGCACAGCCTTGTTGCAATGGTGGCAGGCGTCTTGCACAACAACTAACCATGCTTTTGTTCATTTCCAAGCCTGCGTCGACAGTCTACAAGCACCTATGAATACCTGCAATGCTCTGGTTTTCTGCCAAAAGAAATTCAGTGACAGCTCTCTGCTTGGAGCGCACCTCCCTTTCAGACGCAATTTTGGAAGCTACATCAGTGCTGCCATCTATCGGAACTTCATGACACTAAAGAGGCTGGTGCAGGAATATTCCACTATGTCCCACAACAAATTCCGCATTTTCTTCCAACCGAAACTGGCCAAGAAAATATATATTACATTACATGTTGAACACCCCTCGTATATTGTTTATGTTTTGATGTCATAACTGTGAGGGTTGTTTGCTGTTACAGTTCTCAAATTAATTTCGTGGCACATTTACTTCTCAAGTTATTAAATGTATGCTTTTCATATACTGCAGCACTCTGAAATGTTCTTAGAAGTTATGCTAAAGTGATTCAATCATTGATGTGAACAGCTTATTCTTGGAAACTAGCCGTGTGTTCGCTATTCTCGGACTCTCAACTGATATACTAGTTAGGGGGCAGAATCACGATGTTACGCAAAACACACCCAAGTGGGTTTATATTGAATCAGCACATGGTGTGTAACACAATCATATAATGGCCCTGATATAAATCTTATGTGAGGCGGCTAGCCTCTCAAATAATTTATTCTTAAATTAATTGAACGAAGTTATCCTTCAAAAAAGATGATGGCAAAGTATTCTGTATTAGTGTAGCTGTTTAACAGATAAATGCTGTCCTAAAAAATTATAGTTACATTTATTTTATTTAAATGGAACACAAAATTGATGACGAATTTGTACAAGGAACAATCATGTATATTAATGTAAACCAAACTTGTAAATGGTCCTCAACGAGGGGCGTGCGGTGTTATATAATGCTGGGTATGCTGAAAAAAATATTTTAAGCTTTGCGACAATGTACGGAAAGGATCAGAAATTAGATTCTATTACTCACACATACATGTACTTGACAAATTTCAATTAATGAATTAGATTCACAATTATCTATGTAGCTGAATTAATATTAATTTTTATTTGTATCTAAATTCAATTCTTCTTTCTTGCCTGATGAACTCGGTGATTACATCATCATAGAAGGTATGCCTACTTCTTAGATTGTGAAGAACATCCGTTTCTATGGATAGAAGCGCCAAATCAGTAAGACGCTGTTAACTCTGTGTTCACCTTTGGTACGATTTAATTCTTCTTCGTGCAGATAAAGATTCTTCTACTGATGCAGTTGCGCTCGGGACAGTAACAACAAGTAAACCTAGTTTATACACTTCAGGCAGAGCTGTATCTAATTGTCTGCTCTTGAGTGATCTCACAAGTTCATGTGGGTGATCATTACTAAAGTTTTCATATACATATAACATGGATTGTTCATTTTTCAGTCGAACAAAATCAAACACATCCTTATGAATTTATCTCAATTTTTCAAATGTAGATGTAGGGAAATTTGTTCTGCATGTTTCATACATCTTTGTGTCCAACAAAGGTATGATCTCAAGTTGATGCAATAATTCAAACCTTTCTTCAGTTTGCACAACTATATTGTCAACAATAACACAGTAGAGGGACTTTCTTAAAATGGAGTGATGTACATGCCTGCCATTTAGCAGGAGGTTTATCTTCAGGATCTGCATACTGTGCCTGCGTGTTGCTCGATACCATGTCAGCCTGGTTTCTAAGGTTCAGTATTTCCCTTTTCGTGTCTTGAATCTTTTGTGAACTATACAGAATATCTAGATGTTTAGACTGAAGGATATTGAAGAGTACATCTGTGTACCAAAAAATTCCGCGAATGTTAGTAGCAAAAAAAGTTGTTTCAGGGCTACTCAGAAATTTCAGAAATCCTTGAGCTGCAAAAACTGTTTCATTGTCCCAATTTGAGCTTTCATTCAGTATGTGTTCAAAGAATTCAACAAATGAGGTTCGCTGATCTTTCACGGTGTGATGCAAACGGGATGAAAAATTCTATCGTGTTGGGTCATGTCTTGGTATTCTTTTCTTTTTAATCCATATCCTATTATATCCAAAGGCCATATTTGTTCACTGCTTTAGCGACAGCTTAAATATAGCTCAGTCAGTTTCTAGCATAAAAGAATGCAGAATATTTTTTCAGATGCTAACAGATTTGTGGTCATTTTTCCACAAATCCTCAAAAAGAATGGATGCACTAAATGAATTTACAGTGAAAACTTTAGCTCTTAGTCCACCCGACAGCTGCACCGTCAAATATATGACCAACCAACTTAGGTCTTAAATTCTTCGACAATCTTGACCACGTGCTGAAGCAACACCTCGGCTGTTCTATCTGCACTGACATCAATAAATGAGATGAACCTTTCATGAACTTCTCCAGTTTCAGAATTCACGTGCCATAGTGTTGTCGAGAGTTGAGAAGAATTCATTATATCTGATGTTTCGTCTTATAACAAAGCAACAAATTTCAAATAACTTCCAGGTATTCAGCCAGGTAACACTTTCAGCGACCGCCGATATTTCGGGGGGAGAACACCCCGCCATTTTCAAGGCAACTGCAACGGACAGGCGACGTACATGCAAATTTAAAACCTCGGTTCTCGGACTGATGCAGGAAAGATAACACACACACTGAACACTAGTGCCACCAAAGATGACCAAAGTCAGACCTATCGATAGTGAGACTACGAATTCGCAGGTGAGGTAGCATGGACTCTGTCCCTCTGTTTTTTGACAAGGGAGAGAGCCGGATTCCAAACAGAGTTTAAACAAAAACCTCCATCCCTGTTAACGAGGTTTCTTGCTAATTTAATCTCAACTGCCTCCTTAATAACACTGTCCCAATTGCTGGACGTGCATGTCAATATCTCGGTGTTATTATATAACATGGGGTGACCAGTATCCGAGCAATGTTCGGCAATAGCAGATCTACTTGGCTGCTGTAATCGTGTGTGCCGTTTATGCTCAGTACATCGGTCCTCCACGGTCCTGGTAGTTTGACCAATATATGCCATGCCGCAGCTACAATGAACTGCCTTACGCAGACCAAGATCATCCTTAACAGAACTAAAAAGCACTCTAATTTTAGATGGAGATCGAGAAACACATTTCCCATCGCATTTCCGTAAAATACGACCGATCTTGTTGGAAGTGTTTCCTACGTAGGGTAAAAAGGCAGTGGACTTAAGTGTCGACTCAGAATTATCATCAATCACCCGATGTACAGTTGGTCGATAGCGCAACGCACGTTCAATTTGTCTATCAATATAACCATTTTGACGAAACGTAACTTCAAGATGGGGCAGTTCAGCTGGCAAAGTCTCAGCGTCGGAAACGACATGTGCGCTGTGTACCAAGTACGAAGTACCCCTTCACGCTGAGCCGGATGGTGACAACTACTAGCCTGTAAGTACAAGTCGGTGTGAGTACGTTTCCTGTAGAATGCATGTCCCAATGATCCATCATCTTTTCTCCTAACCAACACGTCACTAAAGGTAAGGCAACCATCCTCTTCCACCTCCATCGTAAAACGAATGGTCAGGTGGATCGAGTTCAGATGTTCTAGAAAGGCATTCAAATTCTCCCTACCATGAGGCCAAACAACAAAGGTATCGTCAGCATATCTAAAGAAACAGGCGGGTTTCAAAGGCGCCGACTCAAATGCACGTTCCTCGAAGTCTTCCATAAACAAATTTGCGATCACAGGAGACAACGGACTACCCATCGCAACTCCATCTCTCTGCTCGTAATACTGGTCATTGAATAAAAAGTAAGCGGATGTCAACACATGCCGAAATAGATTAGTTAATTCAGCACCAATCCTAGCTTCAATTAACCGCAACGAATCAGACAGAGAAACACGAGTGAAGACAAGAGACCACATCGAAACTCACTAAAATATCAGAGTCATTCAACCGCAGTCCCTCCAAACGACGTAAAAAATCAGCTGAGTTCCTGATATGACATTCACTCCGACCTACTTGTGGACTCAACGGAGAAGCAAGATGCTTGGCTACACGATATGTCGGAGCGCCGATATTAGTCACTATAGGACTGAAAGGAACCCCTTCCTTGTGAACCTTCGGAAGACCATATAACTTAGGGGGAACAGCACTATAGGTGTTAAGACTCTTGATAGTATCCTGCGACAAGCCACTTTCCTTCAGGAGGCTGTTGGTCTTTCTCTCAACACTTTTTGTGGGGGTCAGCATCGATTCTGCGATACGCTGAATCAGATAGTAAACGTTACATCTTTTGTACATAACCCTGTTTATTTAAAACAACGGTGGCATTGCCCTTGTCCGGACAATCCCCACATACGGCGAAAATATTTCTGGCTACCTCCGCTGCTGTCATTCAAAAATGGTTCAAATGGCTCTAAGCACTATGGGACTTAACATCTGAGGTCATCAGTCCCCTAGACTTAGAACTACTTAAACCTAACTAACCTAAGGACATCACACACAGCCATGCCCGAGGCACCATTCGAACCTGCGACCGTAGCAGCAGCGCGGTTCCGAAGCGCCTAGAACCGCTCGGCCACAGCGGACGGCTCCTGTAATTCTTCTACTGAATTCTGATAGAAGAATATGTCGGAAATGTTTCGATTTCTCTACTTAGCACTCCATTTTCCAGCTTCCACATCTCCGCTCACTATCTCCAAGTGGCAAAACGACAATATATCAACTCAGATAGCAACAGTGAACTACAAATAAAAAATGGCAATCGATAAATAAACGCATAGCAACCGGAATATCAACACGCAAAACAGAACGCTGCCTAACTTGCATCAGCCTAATATACAGGGTGGGTCAGGAGGAAAGGTACATGCTTTGGGGATTGATAGTATTAGTGATGCTGAACAAAAAACTTCCTATGGACGTGTGCCCTATTCCGAATGGTTTCCGAGATAGAACACATTTAATATCACTTTTGTAAGTTTTTCTTGAATTACTCGAAAACCGCAACCTCTAGCGAAAGCGGGTCGCAATACAAAATTAAACTATATTAAATTTGCTGCGGAAAAGGTTCTATTAATTTTTTTTCTCTCTAGAACTAATTGTTTGTGCGAAGAGAGCGCGAGAATGTTGAAAAACTCGCTCGACGCGCATGTGCTGTGGCTTACGTAGTTTTTGTAGGCCAATTTGGGGTAGCATATTGAGGTAGCAAGTTGAGACGAACAGTTTGATATGGGGCACTTGTGGTCTATCAAGTCGGGAAACTACCTCTGATTGGCCTACAAAAACTACGTAAGCTACTACGCATGCGCGTCGAGCGAGTTTTTCACCATTTTCGTGCTCTCTTCGTACAAACAATTAGTTCTAGAGAAAAAAATGTATGGGACCTCTTTGTGGGAAATTTAATATAGTTTAATTTTGTATTGTGTCACGTTTTCGCTGGGGGGTGCGGTTTTTGAGTTGTTCAAGAAAAACGTACAAAAGTGAATTTAAAAGTGTTCTATCTCGGAAATCATTCGGAATAGGGCAAACGTCCATATGAAGTTTTTTGTTCAGAGTCACTAATACTGTCACCTCTCAAAGCATGTACCTTTCCTTCTGATCACCCTGTATGTTTGAATATGCCAATGCAGTTCCAGTAGACCACGCAAGTGAACATAATCTATTTTCGTTGGACAAACACACCGCGAGAAATTTATGCTTGAACTCAAATGCAGATCCTAGCCAGACTTGCAGGTTGTGCTGTTGTATCTGACCACGAATGGCACCTGTTCAATCCTCAATACTTGCAAGTGTGACAGTGTTCTACGTAGTTGTAAGTGAACTATGTCGAAGTTAAGTGAATTCGAACACAGACATGGTGGCTACTTCCTTAACCAAGGTAGCCCATGTGCTTGGCGTTTCAGGAGGCAGTGTATCGAAAATTTGTACCTCATACAGGGAAAGCAGAGAAATATCATCTGCTAAATCAGAACGCGGACGGAAGGATATATTGAGTGATCGTGACAGACTGTCCTTGAGGAACGTGAAGAAAAATAAGAGGACGACTGCAGAACTGAATGTCACACTCGCGAATACTGTCATCACCAAAACAACATGAACGGAGCTCCATAAGCAAGGAATTGGCAGGGCGACCGGAATTACAAAACCACCCATCAGTGATACAAATGCTCGTAACAGACAACGTGGTGCCATAAAATTTGGGCTATGGAGCAATGGAAGAAAGTTATTGGCCGTTTTCGCATCCCAAATCTGAAACATCATCGGCGGGGGAGGGGGGGGGGGCTGACGGGGGAGGGGGACGATACAATGATGATTTGGGCAGCCATTCGTGATATTCCATGGTCCTCACGGTTACTCTGCAGCGTTGCAGTACTGCCAAGGATTATATGACCATTTTGGATGATGAGGTACATCCCATCGTTCACCAGTGGTGATGCTGTGATCTGATCTAAGACGACAGGGCCGCTGTTCTCACACTTGCATCGTCCAGGACTGGTTTTGTGGGCACGAGGACGAATCATCGCATCTCCCGTCACCACCATAGCTCACCATATTTCTATGTTATTGATCCATTGCTGTTTACTTTGGAGATAAGTGTGTTTGATCGCTATTCATTTCCATCATAGTTAACTTAACTTGGCAATTGTTGCAGGAAGACTGGCATAAGCTTCCTTTTAAAACCAGACAGAGCCTGTATTTATCCGTTTCGAGACCACTGGAAGTTGTTTTGTGTGCCGACGGTTTTCTAGGCATGGTAAAGCGTGGTGTTTTTCGTGGTTTCGTATTTTCGTCCATCGCCTGTATTTCATAACCAGTTTCCCAAATACACACGAACTGTAAATTCAATCTATATGTAATGACATAATCGAACTTTTTAGGTATGCTGTTCACTTCGAATTCGTACGTCATGCCCTGCCTTCATGAGACAGTGCAGAGAAATTTCGAATTTAATCGAAGACAAGTGTGCAAAGACAGGTGATCGGGTACTCTATGCCACCCCCTCCCTTCTACTCTGCCGTAAAGGCAAAGGTAATGCAGCCAACAGCTTGTGGCATACCCAGATGGTTACGTATTCAAGAACTGGCGACGCCCTACTTTGCTTAATTTCGGTGATCCAACGAGAACCGATGTGTTCAACGAGCCAAGGCCATTGGCCCGCGAAGGGTTGGGGCGCCTCGGCACCTGTCGTTTCCCCAGCCCAGGCTGGTCATTCGCACAGTCAGCCTGTCACATCTGTTGCGTCGCACTTCGCAAAGCTCTGCATTTGTTGCTCTTTATTGTCATTTCGATTAACAAGGGCTATTTGACAGCGACCAAAGTTCAAACAGGACTGTAGTTCCAGGTAATCCATACATTTACATCCAGCTGGTTGCAGTATTTACATATGTATTTTCTACGATTAGAAGGGTATATATAACAGCAATTACAATTACAGAATATCTTTAGGCTGGATGGATTCTTGCAATTATACTTCATTTCCAAACAGCGAAAATCGAACATATGTTAACGGAAGTGAAGACCTGTATTCTTTTACCGAGACTTTGCCCATAATCACAATTCAAAACACAACTGACAAATAGCAGCAATCGCGTAATAACGACGTCAAAGAGTCGTTTTTTCTCGCTCTAAGTTTCAGGATGCTGCGAACAGAAGCAATGCGCGCCGTAACATAGGCAACAGGGCTGGAGTCTATTTTTTACGTTCCAAAAAAGAAAACGAGTCCCCGTGAGCAGAGTCTCAGATAAATCCCATGGATGGACATGCCTTGTAGTGTTTGGCTGTACAGAGTTGCAGATCCACGGCTTCATCTTCCGATTGAGGTATTTTTTAACTTTATACATGACAATCAAAAAGCGTTTGTTTACTTTGCTTCCAAAATAAAAACAACAGCACTAGCATCAAGGTATAGTACTTTGAAGCAAACGCTGCCATGTTGGATTCCCCATAACATTAGCGAACTGTTGTTTACGATTGCTTCTTGCTATTTATTTCTGTCGTGTGAACGCAACAGTGCTCTTGTGAATGGTACATTGTCAGGAAGGCATTTCCAGAGATTTTTCTGGCCGTAAGTGCATATTTGATCAAGTAACACGAAACATTTAGCTTTACTAAAGTAACTTTATTTTTGTTATACTTTCGAATAAACACGAAGAAAAATATGTAACGTGACAAGGCTACTTTCGAAATCCAGCGTTTTCCTTAATACAGACTGCGAAAACTGATGATCGGTCTATATCCTCTTCCAGAAAATACTGAGAACATATTTTGTTATGCTTGTTTGGTTTCCAATCTTTCCTCCTTACAGCCTTCACCACGAGAGCTGTTAGAGTTGGACTGACAGGAAAACTAAAGTGAAATAACAGAAATAAAACCACGACACTACAAATACACAGCGCAACCAAAACTCATATATATCGCTAAACGAATGAAATGTGAGTTTTTTATTCTTTATACTGTAATCAGAATGATAAGTACACGCTTAGACGACGAAGACGCATTTTTATCAAAACTTCCACCAGAAGCTAATTTATGGAGCAACTAACATGGTGGACGTCGACTTCAAATTTGTGACGTCACGCTAACTCCCCTGGTTGTACCTCCATGAAAACTATTGAGAGGCACT
Organism: Schistocerca cancellata; assembly: GCF_023864275.1. Lineage (NCBI taxonomy): Eukaryota > Metazoa > Arthropoda > Insecta > Orthoptera > Acrididae > Schistocerca > Schistocerca cancellata. The sequence goes on from NC_064626.1 coordinate 518,128,397, forward strand.
CAACTGACTCGCTGCATCAGTTTTCCCACCTTGACGCTAGGAAAAAACAATATAGTGCCATCTGTAGGTGTCAAAGTGTCTCGTTGCTACACCCGTCGGTAGTGTGCCATGGCTCTCACACAACTGCTCGCCATAGACTGAGGCTGCTGCTTTTATTCTGTTGGCTTATGACGTCATTCCCATAGTGTCAAATAAGCCTTACGCCAAAATGACATCGTGTCTTGAGAATTAAAATGTGTTTCAGGCAATTTTGAGCTATAATGATGGCCAGTTACACAGACAATTCAGTACATCAAAATCGCATTCGGAGTCACTCACAAATCGCTGGTTCTGTTTGTAAATCTTGATTCTATTGAGTGAACCATGTTGAAAGGGGATGTGGAAAGATTAGAAAATAGAAAAACAAAAATCACAGGAAAAATGCCAAAATAAAAATCAGACAGAATGTTATTGTGACGTATATCAAACAATCCCATTTGATCTGGGGATTTTGAAACTGAAATTAGATTTTGTTCAAACAAAATATTATAATAGTTATCGGTATATATTGTTTCATGTTTCACTTAAACAATTCCAGATGGTTATAATTAAAGTGCAGCTACGCACAGAGATACAATGTGGGCTATAATTATCGTACGTCAGCGTTAAAGTGGAACTGATTTACCATGGGAAAAAATTAGTTCCAATTTTGGGCACCAGATGAAAATCTGGTGCTGTACAGCATCTCATCGACGTCTCCGGTGCTGGTATTGAGCAAATCGCATAGGCAGCAGTTAATAATATCAACATTATGCCTTTCTCACTTGTTTGACATTTTCTGTCCACACCCCATCTCTAATACATTACATGATTATGGAAACAATTCTATACATCTCCTTCCATTCACAGTGCGAGATTTGCACTTGGTAGCGAAAAATGGAACTAATTTTTTTCCAGCTTGAATCGGTTTTGTATTAACATATTGGAATACCTAAACAGAGGGGTAAAGGGGCTTGCAGGACAGTTTTAATTTAGTCAAGATGGCGGCCACTTCCTCCCTCCCCCACTGCGAAATCATCAGGTCTCCCCCCCCCCCATACCTGCCACCTGCCACCCTGTCCTCTGATGTAGATGTGGTGCTGTCACATTGATGATGTCACCAGATGATGTCATGGAAATTACCTCCTCCACCACGTCCTCTCCTCTCACCCCTCTAGAAGAATGGTGGAGAAAACTCAGTCTGTGCTGAGATTTTGGTGTGCAAGGATGTAAGGTGTTCTCTTCATTATTTAATCCTTATCTTTTTGGAGTTTTATCTTGTTGGAAAATTTTCTTGTATGTGCTCTCCTTGACATGCAGAGACAGACTGACCTAGCTGATACTACCACCCCCAGAGGGCGATCGAAATTGTGAGGTCATGTGACCTCCCTGCCCCCTCATTGTCATGTCTTCTGGCAATGTAGCAAAAATAATACATCAACAACTTGCCATACAACATAAACTAATAAAACAACACGTTCCCACATACAAGTATGCACCACAAAATGTACTGGAGAATGATGAATACAAATTATACTGGAACAGAACCATTATAACAGATAAAACAACACCACATAACAAACCTGACATCATACTCACCAACAAAAAGTAGAAATTAACACAACTAATCGAAATATCCATACCCAATACAACAAATATACAGAAGAAAACAGGAGAAAAAGTATTACTACTATGTCCTCTGCAAAGCAATGTAATTAGTATTTGAATTTACACCCAAAATTCGAATTACCACAATAATTTGAATTTCCCACCAATTTTTGTATTTCCGGTCAATACGGGGTGGAAAGGGAAGGGCTGGGGATTTCCCAAAGGAGGAGTGGGTGATGAATTGATCAATTTAATTAATTAGACGACTAATTTGATATAAAAATTGGTACAGAATCTAAGAGGAGAAGGAGGAGGAGAGAGGGGATTGGAAAAAAACTCATAACGTCACAAGTTCGAACAACCTCTGGTTGTGGTATTCTGAACTAGTTCAGTCTAGCTTTGCACGTCGAGGAGAGCATACACATAAAAATATTCCAACAGGATAACACCCAAAATGATGAAATAATACGAGAACACCTTATATCCTTATGCAACGGCCTTGATGCAGTGGCTGCAGTGGTTCCCATCAGATCACCGAAGTTAAGCACTGTTGGGCGTGGCCGGCTCTTGGATGGGTGACCATCCGGTCCGCCTTGCGCTGTTACCATTTTTCGGGGTGCACTCAGCCTCGTGATGCCAAATGAGGAGCTACTCAAAGGAATAGTAGCGGCTCTGGTCAAAGAAAACCATCATAACGACCGGGAGAGCGGTGTGCTGACCACATGCCCCTCCTATCTGCATCCTCAGCTGAGGATGACACGGCGGTCGGATGGTCCCGGTGGGCCACTTGTGGCCTGCAGACGGAGTGCTGCTGCCGCTTCTTCCTTATGCACCAACAGCTCAGTATAAACTGAACTATTTTCCCTCCATTTTTCTGGCGGTGTGAAGTAAGGGAATGTGGGAGGGGATATATAGGGGGTGAGGGAGAAAACCTATGATGTTATCCAGTGATGTTATCAGTGCCACATGCTACATCTACACCAGCGTGCAGGGGGCATAGCCAGGTATTTCCTAGAGGGGGAGGGAAATGAGGAGGGTACGTCATCTTCAATAAATTAAAACTGTCCCAGAACCTCTTCACCCCACTACTTTCTCTGCCATACGACAATTATAGCCCACACTGGGCCTCTGTGAGTAGCTGCACTTTAATCATAATCACCTGGAAGTGATTGAAACATGGTCTTTTAAGAAAAACTAGTTATTAGAATCAAAGTATTTTGATCTCTTGCTGAAACCATATTAAATAGCCACCGTATGTTGCAAAATTCCTTACACAAGATGAATTTTATTGCATTATGTATTACATTACATTAATTGCTAGTTTCCGCCTGTGGCTATTTTCAGATGCAGTTGCGTGAGTGATATGTGAAAAAAATTGGAAAAAAACTCCCAGTAACAAAAAATAATTATTCTAGATTAATTAAGTTTCGGAAATACGTTGATCTAGGTAACGTATTTAAGTGATTAACATTGCAAGATCATAGGTTAACGTAAGCGCGAGATAACCTATTGCGAATGGGAAAAAGCTGGTACGTGAATAACCAGTGTAACTGCCGGAATATGGAATGCCCTCATGTAAACATACATGCATTGTGTTTTACAGGTACCTCATACTGTTGCAGTTAATCAGTACATACAGGATGGTTTATGCTGTTTGTGGATGACACTGGGCTTGTCATCCAGTGACGTCCCACATGAGCTTGATTGGAGACAGATCTGGTGATCGAACAGGTGAAGCCAATATGTCGCCACTCTGTAGAGCATGTTGGGTTACAGCAGTGTTATGTGGGCGAGCATTATCCTACTAGGAAACACCTCCTGGAATGCTGTTCATGAATGTCAGCACAACAGGTCGAATCACCATATTGATGTACAAATTTGCAATCAGGGTGTGTGGGTAAACAATGAGAGTCCAGCTGTCATACGAAATCGGACCCCAGACGATAACTCCAGGTGTAGATCCAGCATGTCTAGCACCCAGATACGTTAGTTGCTGGCCTTCAGCTAGTCTTCTAACCATCACTGGCACCCAGGCAGAACTAGCTTTCATCAAAAAACGCAACAGGTATTCCCCTTGCCCTGCAATGAGCTCTCGCTTGAGACCACTGAAGTCGCAAATGGCTTTGGTTTGGTGTCAGCAGAATGCATGCTACAGGGGGTCTGGCTCGGGTCTGGTCTCAAAGTACACGATTTGCAACAGTTCGTTGTGTCACCGTGATGCCGACTGCTACTCAGATTGCTGATGCAGATGCAGTACGATGTGCCAGAGCCATTCGCCGAACACCGTGGTCTTCCCTCTCGTAGTGCTACGTGGCTATCCGGAGCTCGATCATCCTGCCAGCAGACATGTAAATGGCTACATCCCTTCCAAATCTGTCTGCGATATCACACAAGGGACACCAAACTTCCCTTAGCTACATCTACATCTACATTTATACTCCGTAAGCCACCCAACGGTGTGTGGCGGAGGGCATTTTACGTGCCACTGTCATTACCTCCCTTTTCTGTTGCAGTCGCGTATGGTTCGCGGGAAGAACGACTGTCTGAAAGCCTCCGTGCGCGCTCGAATCTCTCTAATTTTACATTCGTGATCTCCTCGGGAGGTATAAGTAGGGGGAAGCAATATATTCGATACCTCATCCAGAAACGCACCCTCTCGAAACCTGGCGAGCAAGCTACACCGCGATGCAGAGCGCCTCTCTCGCAGAGTCTGCCACTTGAGTTTGCTAAACATTTCCGTAACGCTGTTACGGTTACCAAATAACCCTGTGACGAAACGCGCCGCTCTTCTTTGGATCTTCTCTATCTCCTCCGTCAACCCGATCTGGTACGGATCCCACACTGATGAGCAATACTCAAGTATAGGTCGAACGAGTGTTTTGTAAGCCACCTCCTTTGTTGATGGACTACATTTTCTAAGAACTCTCCCAATGAATCTCAACCTGGTACCCGCCTTACCAACAATTAATTTTATGTGATCATTCCACTTCAAATCGTTCCGCACGCATACTCCCAGATATTTTACAGAAGTAACTGCTACCAGTGTTTGTTCCGCTATCATATAATCATACAATAAAGGATCCTTCTTTCTATGTATTCGCAATACATTACATTTGTCTATGTTAAGGGTCAGTTGCCATTCCCTGCACCAAGTGCCTATCCGCTGCAGATCTTCCTGCATTTCGCTACAATATTCTAATGCTGCAACTTCTCTGTATACTACAGCATCATCCGCGAAAAGCCGCATGGAACTTCCGGCACTATCTACTAGGTCATTTATATATATATTGTGAAAAGCAATGGTCCCATAACACTCCCCTGTGGCACGCCAGAGGTTACCTTAACGTCTGTAGACGTCTTTCCATTGATAACAACATGTTGTGTTCTGTTTGCTAAAAACTCTTCAATCCAGCCCCACAGCTGGTCTGATATTCCGTAGGCTCTTACTTTGTTCATCAGGCGACAGTGCGGAACTGTATCGAATGCCTTCCGGAAGTCAAGGAAAATAGCATCTACCTGGGAGCCTGTCTCTAATATTTTCTGGGTCTCATGAACAAATAAAGCGAGTTGGGTCTCACACGATCGCTGTTTCCGGAATCCATGTTGATTCCTACAGAGTAGATTCTGAGTTTCCAAAAACGACATGATACGCGAGCAAGAAACATGTTCTAAAATTCTACAACAGATCGACGTCAGAGATATAGGTCTATAGTTTTGCGCATCTGTTCGACGACCCTTCTTGAAGACTGGGACTACCTGTGCTCTTTTCCAATCATTTGGAACCTTCCGTTCCTCTAGAGACTATTAGGAGGGGGGCAAGTTCTTTTGCGTACTCTGTGTAGAATCGAACTGGTATCCCGTCAGGTCCAGTGGACTTTCCTCTGTTGAGTGATCCCAGTTGCTTTTCTATTCCTTGGACACTTATTTCGACGTCAGTCATTTTTTCGTTTGTGCGAGGATTCAGAGAAGGAACTGCCGTGCGGTCTTCCTGTGTGAAACAGCTTTGGAAAAAGGTGTTTAGTATTTCAGCTTTACGCGTGTCATCCTCTTTTTCAATGCCATCATCATTCCGGAGTGTCTGGATATGCAACATCGAGCCACTTACTGATTTAACGTAAGACCAGAACTTCCTAGGATTTTCTGTCAAGTCGGTACATAGAATTTTACTTTCGAATTCACTGAACGCTTCACGCATAGCCCTCCTTACGCTAACTTTGACATCGTTTAGCTTCTGTTTGTCTGAGAGGTTTTGGCTGCGTTTAAAGTTGGAGTGAAGCTCTCTTTGCTTTCGCAGTAGTTTCCTAACTTTGTTGTTGAACCACGGTGGGTTTTCCCCGTCCCTCACAGTTTTACTCGGCACGTACCTGTCTAAAACGCATTTTACGATTGCCTTGAACTTTTTCCATAAACACTCAACATTGTCAGTGTCGGAACAGAAATTTTCGTTTTGATCTGTTAGGTAGTCTGAAGTCTGCCTTCTATTACTCTTGCTAAACAGATAAACCTTCCTCCCTTTTTTTTATATTCCTATCAACTTCCATATTCAGGGATGCTACAACGGCCTTATGATCACTGATTCCCTGTTCTACACTTACAGAGTCGAAAAGTTCGGGTCTGTTTGTTATCAGTAGGTCCAAGATGTTATCTCCACGAGTCGGTTCTCTGTTTAATTGCTCGAGGTAATTTTCGGATAGTGCACTCAGTATAATGTCACTCGATGCTGTCTCCTTACCACCCGTCCTAAACATCTGAGTGTCCCAGTCTATATCTGGTAAATTGAAATCTCCATCTAAGACTATAACATGCTGAGAAAATTTATGTGAAATGTATTCCAAATTTTCTCTCAGTTGTTTTGCCACTAATGCTGCTGAGTCGGGAGGTCGGTAAAAGGAGCCAACTATTAACCTAGCTTGGTTGTTGAGTGTAACCTCCACCCATAATAATTCACAGGAACTATCCACTTCTACCTCACTACAGGATAAACTACTACTAACAGCGACAAACACGCCACCACCGGTTGCATGCAATCTATCCTTTCTAAACACCGTCTGTTCCTTTGTAAAAAACTCGGCAAAATTTATCTCTGGCTTCAGCCAGCTTTCTGTACCTATAACGATTTCAGCTTCGGTGCTTTCTATCAGCGCTTGAAGTTCCGGTACTTTACCAATGCAGCTTCGACAGTTTACAATTACAATACCGATTGCTGCTTGGTCCCCGCATGTCCTGACTTTGCCCCGCACCATTTGAGGCTGTTGGCCTTTCTGTACTTGCCCGAGACCATCTAACCTAAAAAACCGCCCAGTCCACGCCACACAACCCCTGCTACCCGTGTAGCCGCTTGCTGCGTGTAGTGGACTCCTGACCTATCCAGCGGAACACGAAACCCCACCACCCTATGGCTCTGGTACACGACTTCGTTCAAACTCTGCGGGGTGTTGATAATGGCGTCACTCTTGACTAACATCGGCTCAACACGTCCAGTCTCAAAGGTAAATAACGCCCACTACCGTTACGAAGTGTAATTAAAGCAAACCTAATTTGCATCATCATAGTGGCGCTATTAGTGCCACTCTTATGCGACTGGTGCAAAATTTGAATAGACGTCATCTTTCAGATGTAGAGACACGCCTACCAACTTTCGTTATACCGCACAACTGCAGTGTTCGCAAGCGAAGCGAAGTAGCGAAGTGTGTGAATTCCTAAGGGACCAAACTGCTGAGGTCATCAGTCCCTAGACTTACACACTACTTAAACTAACTTACGCTAACATGAAAACATCTCATCCACACACAAACACACACACACACACACAATACACTTAAGAGCCAAAGAAACTGGTACACCTGGCTAATATCGTGTAGGGTCCCCGCGAGTACGTGGCATGGACTTGACTAATGTCTGAAGTAGTGCTAGAGGGAATTGACAACATGAATCCTGCAGGGCTGTCTATAAATCCGTAAGAGTACGAGGGGGTGGAGATCTTTTCTCAACAGCACGTCGCACGGTATCCAATATACGCTCAATGATGTTCATGCCTAGGGAGTTTGGTGGCCAGCGGAAGTGTTTAAACTCAGAAGAGTGTTCCTGGAGCCACTCTGTAGCAAATCTGGTCGTGTGGGATGTCGCATTGTCCTGCTGGAATCGCCCAAGTCCGTCGCAATGCACAATGGACATGAATGGATGCAGGTGATGATCACACAGGATGTTTACGTACGTTTCACCTATCAGAGTCATATTTAAATGTACCAGGGGTCCCATATCACTCCAGCTGCACACGCCTCACACCATTACAGAGCCTCTACTAGCTTGAACAGTTCCCTGCTGACATACAGAGTCCATGGATTCATGAGGGTGTCTCCATACCATCCGCTAGACACAATTTGAAACGAGACTCGTCGGACAAGGCTACATGTTTCCAGTTATCAGCAGTCCAATGTGACTGGGCCGAGGCGAGGCCTAAAGCTTTGTTTCGTGCAGTCATCGAGGGTACACGAGTCGGCCTTCGGCTACAAAAGCCCATATCGATGATGTTTCGTTGAATGTTTCGCACAATAACACTTGTTGATGGCCCAGCATTGAAATCTGCAGCATTTGCGGAAGGGTTGCACTTCTGTCATGTTGAACGAGTCTCTTCACTCGTCGTTGTTCCCATTCTTGTAAGAAATTTTTCCGGCCGCAGCGGAGTCGGAGATTTGATGTTTTACCGGATTCCTAATATTCACGGAACACTTGTGAAATGGTCGTACAGGAAAATCTCCACCTCATAGCTACCTCAGAATCAGTGCCATAGACGTTGATAGATAATTTCATGATATGGGTAGGTAATTTCGTGATAAGCAGGCGTAAGGTAATTCCAAAACAGTTGTAAGATTATTATAGTAGAGTGCAGCTAGATCAACAGTATCCCCAACAATGATGTCCCAAGATATGACACGCAAATTGGCGGACGCCCTCCAACAGGCATGGTTACCAAAAAAAATATTATGTCTTCATCTACATCGACATCATACTCCGCAAGCCAACTAATGGAATGTGGCGGAGGGTGCTTTTGGTACCACTATCTGATCCATCCAACCCTGTTCCACTTGCGAATAGTGCGCGGGAGGAATGATTGTCGGTAAGCCCCTACATTGCCTCTAATTTCTCGAATTTTCTCCTTGTGGTCAATACGCCAGATGTATGTGGGCGGGAGTAATATGTTGTCCGACTCCTCCTGAAAACTGCTGTCCCGAAATTTCAATAATAAATCTTACCGTGATGCACAACGCCTCTCTTGAAACGTCTGCCAGTGGAGTTTGTTTAGCATCTCCATAACGCTTTTTCACCAGCTAAACGATCCCGTTACGAAACGTGCCTCTCTTCGTTGGATCTTCTCTATTTCCTCTGTCAGTCCTATCTGACAGAAATCCCAGATAGATTAACAATACTCAAGAATCGGGCGAACAAGCGCCTTATGAGCCACTTCTTTCGTGGATGAGTTACATTTCCTTAAGATTCTTCCGATGAATCTGAGTCTGTTCTCTGCCTTTCCCACTACCTGTTTTATATGGTTGTTCCACATAATGTCGCTCTGGACAGTTACCCCTAGATATTTTACGGCAGACGCTGATTCCAGCTGTTTGTCATCAACAGTGTAGCTGCACAGTAGTGGATTTCTTTTCCTATGTATGCGCAGTATGTTGCATTTATTTACGTTCAGAGTCAACTGCCAGAGCCTGCAACATTCATCAATTCTCTGCAGGTCGTTCTGCAAATTCTTACTATTTTCTGGCGTTGCTACTTTGGTATAGGCAACTGCATCGTCTGCGAATAGCCTGGAAGAGCATCCTGTTGAGTTCTATCTGCAAGAAGGTATTGAATCTAATCGCAGGTCTGCTCCAATACTCAGTAAGCTCGTATTTTTTTCATTAAACGGCAATGCGGGACGGTGTCAAAAGCCTTACTGAAATCAAGGAACACGGCTTCAAACTGAGCGCCGTTGTCCACTGCGCTGTGGATCTCATGGAGGAACAGAGCGAGCTGAGTTTCGCAGGATCTCCGTTTGCGGAATCCATGTTGATTTTTATAGAGGGGATGTTCATTTTCCAAAAACGTCATAATTCTTGAGCATAAAAAATGTTCCACAATTCTACAACAGATTGACGTCAACGATATAAGTCTGGATTCGTCTTACGGCCTTTCTTAAAAACGGGAATGACATCAATTTTTTTAGGTTGTTATGTACCTCTCGTTGCTCAGGCGATCTACGATAAATTACTGCTAGAAGGGGAGCAATTACTTTCGCATAATCTTTATAGAATCTTATAGGTATCTCATCTGGTCCTGACGCCTTTCCACAACTAAGCGATAGTAGCTCCTTTTCAATTCCGCCCTAGGATATCTCAATATCTGCCATTTCGACGTTCGTACGACGATTGAAAGGAGGGACAGTGCTAGGATCTTCCGCGGTGAAACAATTTCGGATGACCGAATTCAGTATTTCAGCCTTCCCTCTGTTATCTTACGTTTCGGTGCCGGTTTGGTCGCAGAGTGAATGAATAGATAATTTTGGTCCACTTACGGATTTTACATACGACCAAAATCTCTTAGGGTTTTTACTCAGGTCGAATGATAATGTCTTACTTTCAAAATGATCGTGCGCTTCTCTCATTTCTCTCTTAAAGCTCATTTTCGCTTCGTTCAGCTTTTGCTGTCAGCTGGGTTTTTACTTCTCTTGAATCTGAGACGAAGTGCTCTTTCTTTACGTAGCACTTTTCTAACACGGCTATTAAACCAAATTGGATTCGTTCCAGTCCTTAAAACCTTACTCGGAACATACTTGTGTAGGGCATATTGAACGATGCCATTGAATTTTTTCCATTTGTTCTCCGCATCTTCGTCCTCATCACCGAATATTTGATGCTGACTGCTGTGATATTCTGAAATTTGCATCGTGTCACCCTTGTTGAGCAAATACACTCCTGGAAATTGAAATAAGAACACTGTGAATTCATTGTCCCAGGAAGGGGAAACTTTATTGACACATTCCTGGGGTCAGATACATCACATGATCACACTGACAGAACCACAGGCACATAGACACAGGCAACAGAGCATGCACAATGTCGGTATTAGTACAGTGTATATCCACCTTTCGCAGCAATGCAGGCTGCTATTCTCCCATGGAGACGATCGTAGAGATGCTGGATGTAGTCCTGTGGAACGGCTTGCCATGCCATTTCCACCTGGCGCCTCAGTTGGACCAGCGTTCGTGCTGGACGTGCAGACCGCGTGAGACGACGCTTCATCCAGTCCCAAACATGCTCAATGGGGGACAGATCCGGAGATCTTGCTGGCCAGGGTAGTTGACTTACACCTTCTAGAGCACGTTGGGTGGCACAGGATACATGCGGACGTGCATTGTCCTGTTGGAACAGCAAGTTCCCTTGCCGGTCTAGGAATGGTAGAACGATGGGTTCGATGACGGTTTGGATGTACCGTGCACTATTCAGTGTCCCCTCGACGATCACCAGTGGTATACGGCCAGTGTAGGAGATCGCTCCCCACGCCATGGTGCCGGGTGTTGGCCCTGTGTGCCTCGGTCGTATGCAGTCCTGATTGTGGCGCTCACCTGCACGGCGCCAAACACGCATACGACCATCATTGGCACCAAGGCAGAAGCGACTCTCATCGCTGAAGACGACACGTCTCCATTCGTCCCTCCATTCACGCCTGTCGCGACACCACTGGAGGCGGGCTGCACGATGTTGGGGCGTGAGCGGAAGACGGCCTAACGGTGTGCGGGACCGTAGCCCAGCTTCATGGAGACGGTTGCGAATGGTCCTCGCTGATACCCCAGGAGCAACAGTGTCCCTAATTTGCTGGGAAGTGGCGGTGTGGTCCCCTACGGCACTGCGTAGGATCCTACGGTCTTGGCGTGCATCCGTGCGTCGCTGCGGTCCGGTCCCAGGTCGACGGGCACGTGCACCTTCCGCCGACCACTGGCGACAACATCGATGTACTGTGGAGACCTCACGCCCCACGTGTTGAGCAATTCGGCGGTACGTCCACCCGGCCTCCCGCATGCCCACTATACGCCCTCGCTCAAAGTCCGTCAACTGCACATACGGTCCACGTCCACGCTGTCGCGGCATGCTACCAGTGTTAAAGACTGCGATGGAGCTCCGTATGCCACGGCAAACTGGCTGACACTGACGGCGGCGGTGCACAAATGCTGCGCAGCTAGCGCCACTCGACGGCCAACACCGCGGTTCCTGGTGTGTCCGCTGTGCCGTGCGTGTGATCATTGCTTGTACAGCCCTCTCGCAGTGTCCGGAGCAAGTATGGTGGGTCTGACACACCGGTGTCAATGTGTTCTTTTTTCCATTTCCAGGAGTGTATATCTTCTTACCTTTCTTAACATTCGTTGTAGAACCCCTCGTCGTAGGTGATCACTGATACCTTCCTCTAAGTTAACTGATTCATTAAGTTCAGGTCTGATTTTACATCCGACCAAAATCTCTCAGGGTTTTTACTCAGGTCGGCTGACAACGTCTTACTTTCAAAATCATCGAACGCTTGTCTCATTGCTCTTCTTAAGCTCTTTTTCGCTTCGCTCAGCTTTTGTTTGTCAGCTAGGTTTTTACTTCTCTTGAATCTGAGATGAAGTGCTCTTTGTTTACGTAGCGCTTTTCTAACATGGCTATTAAACCATATTGGATCTGTCCCAGCCCTTAAAACCTTACTCAGAACATACTTGTGTAGGGCATATTGAACGATGCCATTGAATTTTTTCCATTTGTTCTCCGCATCTTCGTCCTCATCGCCGAACATTTGATGCTGACTGCTGAGATATTCTGAAATTTTTATCCTGTAACCCTTGCTGAGCAAATATATCTTCCTACCTTTCTTAACATTCGTTGTAGGACCCGTCGTCGTAAATGCTGTTACAGCCTTATGATCACTGATACCTTCCTCTACGTTAACTGATTCGGTAAGTTCAGGTCTGTTTGTTGCCAGGAGGTCTAAGACGTTACCCTCACGAGGTGGTTCTCTAACTATCTGCTCAAAGTAAATTTCGGATAAGACATCCAGGACAATGACACACGATTCCCTGTCTCTGCCACCTGTTTTGATGGCATAACACTCCCAATCTATACCCGGCAATTGGAGTCACCCCCTATTACAACGCCACGATCAGGAAAATTACTAATATATACTGCAAATTCTGTCTGAAGCGCTCTAAAACTACAGATCCTTACCCAGTTGGTCTATAAAAGCATCTTTGTTACTCAATTTCACCCAGATCCATTCGGAATCCGTGATAACCTCGCTAGGTTTTGTCGAATTTTTTACTGCAATAAACTCGCTGCCACCATTGGCGACTAATCTATCCTTACGATAAACATTCCAATCTGAACTAAGGATTTCGTTATCATCGATGTCTGGTTTCAACCAGCTTTCTGTTCCCAATACTATCTGTGCATTATAACCTTCAGTAAGCGATACTAATCTTGAGACCTTTCCTTGGATGCTTCTGCAATTTACTAAAATCATACCGCGAAAATACCTCCCTTTAACCTATTCCATTCTCGGTGGCAAAAACTTACACAGCCATGTTAGTCAGCATATCTCTGATAGTTTCGATATTTTGTCTCTTCTTTTGGGATATTCTCATATCTAACATGATGAAAGTATTTTAAGGTTTATGTTTTCCTGATATGCTAAAACTAAAAAAAAAATTACATTAACTTGAAGCTACTTTTACACCCAAAGAGTTTTGCTTAGTACACTATGTTCATAAAATAAAAGGAACGAGCTATAGTGCAGAACAATGGGCCGCACATAAACTTCACCTTTACAAATGCTAAGAAGCTAAGAATTTCCTTCCAAAAATTGAGCTGTAGCTTTTGTCATGTAAATAACAAAACGAAGTGCGACGATACATAACGAATCAGCCACATTCTTGGCTATGAAAACGATGTGTAATTTTTGTTCTTACCTTGATTCGTTATTTCAGATTTTCAGAAATAGTATACACACTGCTACAACTGTTGAATCCTTCAGCGAAAAACAATGTAAGTACTAACTTTTTTCTCTCTTGACTGAGGGCTTGCAACTAGGTCAACAGTACTTGCGCCGCCAACAATGATGTCCCAAGAAACTACAAGCCGAAGTGGCGCATTGTTCCTCCAACAGGTGTGGTTCCAATGTGTTAATAAAAAAGAAGAATACCTGTATCACGAAAATAACTGCCTTAATTAGAAGCGACATTTGTGTTGGTAGTGCCGGTGAACCATTCTATTGCGCGACGACTCTCTGTAAGAGTTCGGTAGAGAATGCCATGAAGCGTTTCCTTCAGTTTAAGAAACAAGTTGAAGTAACAGCGTCTTAAGTCCGGGGAATGTGGTGGGTAATACAGCACATCCTAGCCCTATCGATCGAATAAATCAGTCACACTTTGCGCCTCTTGCGCCCGAGCATTATCCTGAAAAATGTCGACTAATGATAAGTGCCAAAAATAAAAGATTTCGTTTTATTGTCAAAATATTTGCAATGTGCCTAACCTTCGTCAGTAAAAACCGGGCTATCTAGTAATCAGTGTGGAATGGTTTAAAACATTGTCACCAGAATGCGCCAGGTGCTAAGTGCCACCTGTTCTGACACAAAATCCGGGCTATCTGCCCGTGTTGTTGTTTTTAGTTTGAGGTTCGATTGTGTCCAAGTGGCAGTGATTAGTCCTGTCTGTTGTGTTTACTATTGTGGTTTATGTGATGGATGAAACAAGAAAACGTCGGAATAATGGGTGAAGGAAGTGTTTCCCAAATAAATAAGAAGCTAAGAGCCGAGGGAAAACCATATGAGAACAATAAGAAAGTTAGTGTACCTCAAAAACAACCTCCACCTGATGAGGTAAATGTGTTTGGTAACTTTAACGCATTAGGATTAAGACTTTTTTGAAGAACTTCACTTGATTATGATTTTTCTGTGGCGTTTTAAGCTAACCTATGTTTAGATTATGCAGACCACATTAGGTTATGTTTGACTTGGTTCATGAACTATAGTAGACCTACTAATTGTGCAGAGTAGCAAACAAACAGATTATCCGTGGCAATCACAAAATATTTAATGCCTCTAATTCCCATGTTTGTTTGTTGTATGTTTCATGCTGGTGCCACTATCAATGTAGAGAAATTGCATTGGAACACTAATTAAACATAGTCAATCAGTTCTACGAACTAGGTGATAATATTAAACAAAACTCTTATTTGATGGGAAACATAAGTGTATGCAATGTTAGAAAAAGTGTCATGGTTCTTACGAAGAACCTGAGAAGAGTCACAGACAGCCTAGTGTTTTTTATACAGTACCTGATAACGAAGGCAGACATTTTCAAGTTTGCTAAAAACACTTTTCTGGAAATACACAAAATTACCAGGTGAAGAGAGGAAACCTTGGTAAAAGCAAAAAATAGTGGTGATGTTACCTACATTGAACGCAGAGGAAATAAAAACAAAGAACGGAAATATACAGCTGCTGATGTAAAACACATTGTTGAACACATCAAAAGTTTCCCCAAGGGCGAATGCCATTACACAAGGGTTAAAAGCTCCTTTCTATTTTTAAGCCAAGACTTAAATTACAGCAGAATGTATGAGGCTTTTGTTACACATTATCCAAACACAAACATTAGATATTTGCGCTACAAAAAAGTATTGAAAGAACACTTTCCCAAACTGAAATTTCACTGGCCAAGGGAAGATACCTGTAACACATGTGATCTGCTCAAAAGTAAAATGTTGAATGACTCAACGAATAGAGCTGTACATGGTACTTCACTAGAATTTCATCATAGACTCGTTGAAAAAGCTAGAGCAGAAATGAAGTGTGTACATTCTATCACTCCTACAAGTGATACATGCACAGTATCCATAGATTTACAACAGGCTTTCTCTTTGCTGACAACGTCATACTGCCAAATGTATTATTTACGTCAACTTTCTTGTTACAATTTGGGACTGCATAAGGCAGATAAAAATAAAGATTTATGTTTGTTTGACATGAGGGCATGAGTGGCAGCAACGAAATAGCGAGCTGTATGTCAAGGGGGATTAAAAGTAAAATTACCCAGAAAAAAAGTTAATGGTATGGTCTGACAGCAGCTGTGGCCAAAACAAAAATCAAATGGTATTGTTCTTCTGGATACACATGGTCTGTAATGATTTCTTTGACGAAGTTCACCATGAGTATGTCGCCTCTGGACACTCATACTTACCTGTGACTGAGACTTTGCTCTAATTGAAAAAAGAAAAAGAGTAGAAAAATGTGTAGTTCATTTGGATCTTGTGAGAGTTTTGTGTAACGCTAGTAGCAAAACTCCTTTTCTAACCTCTATGACGAACGATGATGAGTTTTGACTGCCCCAAAGTAGCTAAAGAACACCTCATCACAAAAATGTTAGAAATTTCGAAAGCCGTTTGGCTCAAAGTTTCCAAAGCCAATGCAGGAAAAGTGTTAACAAAAAAACAAAACAAAAAAAACTTGAAATGTGGCTACAACCAAATGCATTCAAAAAAGGTGTGAAGATGGAAACCATAAAAGGCTTAGATCTACCCCAGCTTGAACTAACAACCAGATTGAAAAATGAGAAGAAGGAGGACTTAAAAAGGATGATACCTTATCTCAAACTAGAAAACAAACTGTTTTACTAAAATCTGACTGAGTAAACACAGCAGCTGTTTATAGACTGCAACATTGTAGTATTTTGTTCATAAAAATGGCAAATTAATACAAAATGTAACTTTTTAAACTTTGTAAAAGGCATTTATTTTGAACTAAAACTTGTAAGAACACAGTAACGTGCTTGCTTTTGTCTTTGTTCTTTAACTAGTTTGTTTGCTAACACAGCACTTCTGTAGGCCTAACTGACTTTTCATAATAATATACACTCCTGGAAATTGAAATAAGAACACCGTGAATTCATTTTCCCAGGAAGGGGAAACTTTATTGACACATTCCTGGGGTCAGATACATCACATGATCACACTGACAGAACCACAGGCACATAGACACAGGCAACAGAGCATGCACAATGTCGGCACTAGTACAGTGTATATCCACCTTTCGCAGCAATGCAGGCTGCTATTCTCCCATGGAGACGATCGTAGAGATGCTGGATGTAGTCCTGTGGAACGGCTTGCCATGCCATTTCCACCTGGCGCCTCAGTTGGACCAGCGTTCGTGCTGGACGTGCAGACCGCGTGAGACGACGCTTCATCCAGTCCCAAACATGCTCAATGGGGGACAGATCCGGAGATCTTGCTGGCCAGGGTAGTTGACTTACACCTTCTAGAGCACGTTGGGTGGCACGGGATACATGCGGACGTGCATTGTCCTGTTGGAACAGCAAGTTCCCTTGCCGGTCTAGGAATGGTAGAACGATGGGTTCGATGACGGTTTGGATGTACCGTGCACTATTCAGTGTCCCCTCGACGATCACCAGTGGTGTACGGCCAGTGTAGGAGATCGCTCCCCACACCATGATGCCGGGTGTTGGCCCTGTGTGCCTCGGTCGTATGCAGTCCTGATTGTGGCGCTCACCTGCACGGCGCCAAACACGCATACGACCATCATTGGCACCAAGGCAGAAGCGACTCTCATCGCTGAAGACGACACGTCTCCATTCGTCCCTCCATTCACGCCTGTCGCGACACCACTGGAGGCGGGCTGCACGATGTTGGGGCGTGAGCGGAAGATGGCCTAACGGTGTGCGGGACCGTAGCCCAGCTTCATGGAGACGGTTGCGAATGGTCCTCGCCGATACCCCAGGAGCAACAGTGTCCCTAATTTGCTGGGAAGTGGCGGTGCGGTCCCCTACGGCACTGCGTAGGATCCTACGGTCTTGGCGTGCATCTGTGCGTCGCTGCGGTCCGGTCCCAGGTCGACGGGCACGTGCACCTTCCCCCGACCACTGGCGACAACATCGATGTACTGTGGAGACCTCACGCCCCACGTGTTGAGCAATTCGGCGGTACGTCCACCCGGCCTCCCGCATGCCCACTATACGCTCTCGCTCAAAGTCCGTCAACTGCACATACGGTTCACGTCCACGCTGTCGCGGCATGCTACCAGTGTTAAAGACTGCGATGGAGCTCCGTATGCCACGGCAAACTGGCTGACACTGACGGCGGCGGTGCACAAATGCTGCACAGCTAGCGCCATTCGACGGCCAACACCGCGGTTCCTGGTGTGTCCGCTGTGCCGTGCGTGTGATCATTGCTTGTACAGCCCTCTCGCAGTGTCCGGAGCAAGTATGGTGGGTCTGACACACCGGTGTCAATGTGTTCTTTTTTCCATTTCCAGGAGTGTAGTTATTATAGAAAAACTGTAAACAGTAGTTTCCAGACTTTTATAATAGTAAAATTATTATTATTATTATTATTATCATTGACATTTTTTTCTCAGACTGTTAAGTCTGGTTAAAAATGGAACGTGACGCGGACCTTAATCAAGCGTGACTTCCTTGTAACTGTATGGTATATGTTATATTGCATTTAGGAACTTTCGGGTAATTGAACATGTATCAATAATTACAGATTTTTGTAGTTGTATATACATGTTTGGATGTAGCTGTATTGCATTGATGTACTGGTGGATATTGTGAGGTATGACTCCTGTAGTTGATAGTATAATTGGTATAATGTCAACTTTATCCTGATGCCACATGTCCTTGACTTCCTCAGCCAGTTGGATGTATTTTTCAATTTTTTCTCCTGTTTTCTTCTGTATATTTGTTGTGTTGGGTATGGATATTTCAATTAGTTGTGTTAATTTCTTCTTTTTATTGGTGAGTATGATGTCAGGTTTGTTATGTGGTGTTGTTTTATCTGTTATAATCGTTCTGTTCCAGTATAATTTGTATTCATCATTCTCCAGTACATTTTGTGGTGTGTACTTGCATGTGGGAACGTGTTGTTTTATTAGTTTATGTTTTATGGCAAGTTGTTGATGTATTATTTTTGCTACATTGTCATGTCTTCTGGGGTATTCTGTATTTGCTAGTATTGTACATCCGCTTGTGATGTGATCTACTGTTTCTATTTGTTGTTTGCAAAGTCTGCATTTATCTGTTGTGGTGTTGGGATCTTTAATAATATGCTTGCTGTAATATCTGGTGTTTATTGTTTGATCCTGTATTGCAATCATGAATCCTTCCGTCTCACTGTATATATTGCCTTTTCTTAGCCATGTGTTGGATGCGTCTTGATCTATGTGTGGCTGTGTTAGATGATACGGGTGCTTGCCATGTAGTGTTTTCTTTTTCCAATTTACTTTCTTTGTATCTCTTGATGTTATGTGATCTAAAGGGTTGTAGAAGTGGTTATGAAATTGCAATGGTGTAGCTGATGTATTTATATGAGTGATTGCTTTGTGTATTTTGCTAGTTTCTGCTCGTTCTAGAAAGAATTTTCTTAAATTGTCTACCTGTCCATAATGTAGGTTTTTTATATCTATAAATCCCCTTCCACCTTCCTTTCTGCTTAATGTGAATCTTTCTGTTGCTGAATGTATGTGATGTATTCTATATTTGTGGCATTGTTATTGTGTAAGTGTATTGAGTGCTTCTAGGTCTGTGTCACTCCATTTCACTACTCCAAATGAGTAGGTCAATACTGGTATAGCATAAGTATTTATAGCTTTTGTCTTGTTTCTTGCTGTCAATTCTGTTTTCAGTATTTTTGTTAGTCTTTGTCTATATTTTTCTTTTAGTTCTTCTTTAATATTTGTATTATCTATTCCTATTTTTTGTCTGTGTCCTAGATATTTATAGGTATCTGTTTTTTCCATCGCTTCTATGCAGTCGCTGTGGTTATCCAATATGTAATCTTCTTGTTTAGTGTGTTTTCCCTTGACTATGCTATTTTTCTTACATTTGTCTGTTCCAAAAGCCATATTTATATCATTGCTGAATACTTCTGTTATCTTCAGTAATTGGTTGAGTTGTTGATTTGTTGCTGCCAGTAGTTTTAGATCATCCATGTATAGCAAATGTGTGATTTTGTGTGGGTATGTTCCAGTAATATTGTATCCATAATTTGTATTATTTAGCATGTTGGATAGTGGGTTCAGAGCAAGACAGAACCAGAAAGGGCTTAATGAGTCTCCTTG
Organism: Schistocerca cancellata; assembly: GCF_023864275.1. Lineage (NCBI taxonomy): Eukaryota > Metazoa > Arthropoda > Insecta > Orthoptera > Acrididae > Schistocerca > Schistocerca cancellata. The sequence goes on from NC_064626.1 coordinate 518,148,170, forward strand.
GTATATTCCACACTTAATCTGTATTGGCTGTGATGTGATATTATTTGAATTTGTTTGGATATTAAGTGTGGTTTTCCAGTTTTTCATTACTATGTTTAGAAACTGTATCAGTTTAGGATCTACTTTGTATATTTCCAATATCTGTAGTAACCATGAGTGGGGTACACTATCAAAGGCTTTTTGGTAATCAATGTATGCGTAGTGTAGCAACCTTTGTTTAGTTTTAGCTTGATATGTCACTTCTGTATCTATTATCAGTTGCTCTTTACATCCTCGTGCTCCTTTGCAGCAGCCTTTTTGTTCTTCATTTATAATTTTGTTCTGTGTTGTATGTGTCATTAATTTCTGTGTAATGACTGAAGTTAATATTTTGTAGATTGTTGGTAGGCATGTTATGGGGCGATATTTAGCTGGGTTTGCTGTGTCTGCTTGATCTTTAGGTTTCAGATTGGTTATTCCATGTGCAAGTGTATCAGGGAATGTGTATGGGTCTGCAATGTAACTGTTAAATAATTTAGTGAGATGTGAATGTGTTGAGGTGAACTTCTTTAGCCAGTAATTTGCTATTTTATCATTTCCAGGGGCTTTCCAATTGTGTGTAGAATTAATTGCTCGGGTGACTTCATGTTGCAAAATTATCACTTCAGGCATTTGTGGTATCATCTTGTATGAGTCTGTTTCTGCTTGTATCCACTGTGCATGCCTGTTATGTTGTACCGGGTTTGACCATATGTTGCTCCAGAAGTGTTCCATGTCTGCTATGTTTGGTGGATTGTCTATTTTAATGTGTGTGTTATCTATTGTTTGGTAAAATCTCTTTTGGTTTGTGCTGAATGTTTGGTTTTGTTTCCTTCTATTTTCACTTTTTTTTGTATCTTCTAAGTCGTTTGGCCAATGCTTGTAATTTCTGCTTCTTTTCATCTAATTGCTCTATTGCTTCTTGTTGTGAGATTTTACCTAACCTTTTTCGTTTTTTGTCTGATATTTCATTTCTTATAAATTGTGTTAGCTGTCCAATGTCTTTTCTCAGTTTTTCTATTCTGATCTGTAACCTGTGTTGCCATGCTGGTTTTGTGGGCTTCTTCTGTGTGTTGGTTGGTTCTGATCTCTGCCTAGTGTGTATACTTAGTGTAGTGAGTGCTCCTATATAAACCAATAGTTGTAACTCTTCCATAGTTGTATTTTCATTTATTTTGTTGTGTATGATTGTGTTGATAGTTTTTATTGTTGTTTCGACTTGTGGGTTATTTGGCGGTCTATGCAAGAATGGTCTAATGTCTGTATTTGTGTCTTTGTATTCTATATATGTCAGCTGAAATTTCTCTTCTATATCTAACACGTGTGTCTCTTCGTGTTCTATTTGTGCCTGTTCTGGTGGCTGTCTTATGATTTCGTTTTCCTCTGATTGTATAATTGATGCGTGTTGGTCTTTGTTTGTTTGCTCTGGGATGTTTGAGTCCATTACTGTATTTTCTTCTTCTTCTGATTGCACATTATTTTGTTCCAGTATTTGTTGTACTTGTTGTTTGATGTTTTCTAATTCTGACTGGGGTATCCTGTTATTTTTTATTATTACACGGATCTGATCAGCTAGTCGTTGTTCTGTTAAAAATTTTAATTCCGGGTATCTGGTAATAAATGTTGTGTATACATGTGATCTGTATCCAGTTGTGTTGGTTCCTAGGTTTGTTGCTTGGTAATAGCAGAACATGAGGTGTCTATTAACTTCATCTGACCATCTCATCCTCTGTCTTTGTTTTCCTTCCAGGGTGGTTGCAGGAAGCATATCCTGCAAAACACCTCTATTTGGATTTAAATCGTTTTCCAGTTGGCTAGCAGTGTCGTTACCATTGTGGGCGGGCATAGGGTTCAAGCGTCGTCCCCGACCATGACGGCGCTTGTCCGAGGCTTCTTTAGTTCTGTCCTGAACCAAGTAATCACACTAAAAGGGGGGTTAGCCCTTCTAGTGGTTTGTTCTTTTCGTCGCCTTTTACGACTGGCAGAACATACCGGAGGCCTATTCTTTTCCCGGGCCTCCACGGGTTCTATTATTATTATTATTATTATTATTATCCTTCCCACACCCCTTGATTTACAGATATAAGTAGTAGACTTAGCTCGGTTTTTATGTTAGAGAGGTTGGCACATAACCCTGTTCTTGTTTTTTTCCATCAACAATTTTTTTGTTGTTAAATATTTCACAGTAACTTTACTCTAAAAATGTTTGTAGATTAACTGTCTTCATTTGTTTAGGCTATAAAAAAATAAAGATATAAAAAAGGAATGCTTTCTGTAAGTTTTTTGCGATTTCCTCAAAACAGCAGTTGTGGCACTTACCACGGATTTTGTGATTAGTCAACAAATTATGGTCGCATCCTATAGAAACTGTCGCCGCCTTTTGCTCTAAGTTGTTCTAATTTTGGAATACAGTCTGCGACCAGCTTAGAGAAAGAAGCTGCAACACTTTCTGCAGGTTCCGCCCATTATTTTGCAGGACAATGTTCATGCACATATGGCACAAGTTGTGACTGATTTGTTCGATCGATGGGGCTGGGAAGGGCTATGCCACCCACCACACTCCCCGGACTTTAGCCCTTCTGACCTCAGCTTGGTTCCTCAACGGAAGGAAGCACTGCATGGCATTCGCTGCAGAACTGTTACAGAGATTCGTCACGCAATAGAACGGTCCACTGGAACTGTGAACACAAGTGGCGTTGCTAAGCATATCCCAGCACTTCCAAATCGCTGGCAACGGATTATACGCAGTGCTGGTGGCTACTCTCTGTTTTGTATAAGTTGTAAATAAATAGTAGCCACTATTAAAGTTCCAAACCTCGTATGTTTCATCTACATCTACATCAGTGCTCGAAAGCCAGCTGATGGTTTGCGGTGGGGGTTACTTCTGGTACCATTGTATGCCCTTCCCATTTTCTGTTCCATTCGCGAATGGCGCGTGCAAGAATGATTGTCCGTAAGCCTCAGTATTACCTCTAATCTCTCGAATTTTATCGTCGTGCCCACTTCACGAGACTTATGTGGGAGTAAGTGACATTTTTCCCACAACGTATTCTCTAGGAACTTCAGTAACGAATCATACCGTGATGCACTGCGCTTCTGTTGTAGTGTCTGCCACTGAAGTTTGTTGAGGATCTCTGTAACGCTGTTGCGACAGTAAAAGACCCTGTGACGAAACGCATTGCTCTACATTGATTCTTCTCTATCTCGTCTGTTAGTCCCACCTGGTAAACGTACCAGAGAGAAGAACAATACTGAGAAATCAGCCAAACAACTATTTTGTAAGCTACTTATTTCGTGGATGATTTACATTTCGTTAACATTCTTCCTATGAATCTCAGTGTAGCACATTTTTTCCTACTATTTGTTGTACGTGGTCAGTTCAAAAATGGCTCTGAGCACTATGGGACTTAACATCTCAGGTCATCAGTCCCCTAGAACTTAGAACTACTTAAACCTGACTAACCTGAGGACATCACACACATCCATGCCCGAGGCAGGATTCGAACCTGCGACCGTAACTGTCGCAGTTCCGGACTGAAGCGCCTAGAACCGCTCGGCCGCACCGGAAGGCAGTGGTCAGTTCATTTAAGGTCGCTTCGGATAGATATTTTTGGGTAGACGCTGTTTCCAGCCGTTTCGCATCCACGGTGTAGTTGTACAGCAGTAGATTTTATCTCCTATGTATGCGCAATATGTTACATTTATTTACTTTCAGGGTCAACTGCCAGTCCCTGTGCCATTGGTGAATTCTCTGCAAGTCCTTTTGGAAATCGCTACTGTTTTCTGGTGTTGCTACCTTATTGTAATCTTACGTTAAGATCAGTAAACGGATCGAAAAATTTGTGGAAAGTTCCTATGAGACCAAACTGCTGAGGTCATCGGTCCCTAGGCTTACACACTACTTAATGTAACTTAAACTAACTTACACTAAGGACAACACACACACCCATGCCCGAGAGAGGACTCGAACCTCCGACAAGGGGGTGGGGGGCGGGGGGAAGGGCGAGACGCGCGAAAAGCGGATCGAAATCATCTATTCAGTCATTCAGGAAGCATACTGGCAGCGAAACGGAAGATGACAGATGTTTGTTTCTGAACAAAGGTGCTGTTCCGCGCCAACTATTGGTTCAAATGGCTCTGAGCACTATGGGACTTAACATCTCAGGTCATCAGTCCCCTAGAACTTAGAACTACTTAAACCTAACTAACCTAAGGACATCACACAACACCCAGTCATCACGAGGCAGAGAAAATCCCTGACTCCGCCGGGAATCGAACCCGGGCGTGGGAAGCGAGAACGCTACCGCACGACCACATCTCAGCCAAATATTTCTGGGATTCGATCATCAGACAGACAGTGGAAATAAGAGCACACGACGATCTTGTCAACTGGCAGAGCAGTTTCCAACTAAGGTGAGCATGGGGTCTTGTATTATCAAAAATTACGTCAGGAACGCTCTGATGCGAAGGCGTTGGAGGCGGAGGATGGAAGAGACTCGACGCTCGGACATCGGACAGCTCCCTCCCCCCACCCAACCCCCCTAACCACGCTACCCTCCTCGTCCCTCCCTCCTCCCATCACGGCCACCACATCTCTTCCAGAGGCAAGCGACTGTCCCGTTCATTGGGACTTGGAAGAAGATTTTGCAGTCAAATGGCTGTAAAGGAACGAACTGGACACGAACCCGACGTTCCTCCTGAAGATAACGAGTGAGGAATTCGTTGAAACGTCACTACAAGATGGCGCTACGACTCTGCTGATAACCCGAGAAGATTTTATCAATGAGATTCTCCGAAAAAGCGTCCATTATCATATTTTGGGTAATTATTTACAACGCAGTTTTAATGTGAAACAAAGGATTTGGAATGGATCGAGTGGTTGCAATCGTTCTCGGATTCATAAAAAGATCGACGAGTTCAGTAGATTATATCACTGAGTGAGTGGTGAATAACAGCGACCAATGAGGGCTGCTGAGCACGCTGCCTGTGGCAGGCGCCGACCAGCGGGCTGAAACCTGCACATGCACAGCTGCATTCGTGACAAACGGTGTCGAAATGCCTTCCTAGTCAAACAGTTTTAGATTTTCCGAAAGGTTCCCGAAACTGTTGAAGATGAGTGCTGGGAATGTTCTTTTAGTAAAGACGCAGGCGACTTTCTTTCTCCACATTACACAATTATTCGGGTTGTGCTCCGTCTCTAATACATCCTCATCGATCGGATTCTATACCCTAACCTATCTTCCTTCCCTCTGTACATGCTTCATCTGCGGTTGTAATTTCGTCGTCCTCCTGCTGCAGGTTCAGTCCCAGGTTTCGCTCTCTAATTTCAGAAACGAGTACGCTACTGCTGCTCCTAAAAGACGTCGACGTGCGAGACGTGCGCCCTGTCGTGAAGACCTTAGCTCCAAATGACAGTCTTCAGTTTCTGGACCAGCGTGTCTTGCTCTTAGTGCTTCCGGAAAAGGAAGCTCTTTCCAACGATACTCTTGTTACGGTAAGTGGAAAATAATTTTTAAAGTCTGCGTAATCCAATCACTTTCATTTGTTATCCATTGTATACGAGAAGTAAAAAATCTAATTGCTTCCACGCAAACGACTGGTGTCACCTCTCCGGAACGCTGTGATACTTAGTAGCACATTAATTTAGTAATAAATTTCTAATTATCATCGAAAAAATAAAATTCTTAATAACTTTTGTTTTATTCGTTTTGTAAATAAACAACGTCATTTTTGCTACAATGTATTTAATTTGTTGCAGAAGCGTTTCGCCTTTTTCCAAGACATCTTCAGTGGAATGTAGAATCATAAAGTTTTGTTTTGATATGCGATATATGTAGATTATAAAACAGTTACGTCTGATTTTTTACGCAATGACGGATGACTAACAGTTGATCCAGTTTTTGGCTGGCATAACAAAGCGAATAATTCTTTGCTTGCGGCGGATGACGGACAGGCAAACTAACTTGTTAACTTAATGTTTGTTTGAAGGTGCGCGTCCGCAGTCCTGGTCAACACTGAAATCCCTGCAGCACAGTACGCCATTACAGGACTCAATATAAATTGGTACAACCCATTCATAAAGCAGAGTATCGTGTGGTAATTCGTTTTCTAGCCTTCAGGCCAACAGTATTGGTCTACATCTTATGCCAGTCTGGTTAGTTGGCAAAGACATTTCCAGTGTGCTCAGACAGATCTGAATAGTGAAGAATGGAGAGACAGACCATTCCTCTGTGAAGAAATGGGAATCGCAACGGAAGTGGAGGCTCTGGTGCTCGAAGATCAGCATTATCAGAATGGAATTGATAGTGGACAATGTGGAAATCAGTTAGGGACCAGTTCTCATAATTTCGCATGACGAACATCACAATTCTCTAGGTTCCGCAATTGGTCACGCTCATTCAAAAAGCACCCGGCAGCAGCAGAAATATTGCAGCTCTGTTAGGCCGACCCCGATGACTTCTTTAGCTGCCTAATCACAATAGGCGGTTGCTGGATCTATCACTCTGACCCCGAGACAAAGACCGACTAGGGTGGAGCAGTGGTTAGCACACTGGACCTGTATTTGGGAGGACAACCCGCTTCTGGCCATCATGATTTAAGTTTGCCGACATTTCCCTAAAACGCTTCAGGCAAATGCCAGGAAGGTTCCTGTGAAAGGGCATGGCTGATTGCCCTCCCCATTCTTCCATCCGTGTGTGTCTCACTGATTAACTTAAGTGTTCGCTACAGAGACCTCCCGCTGCATTGATCGACTATCACCCTGAAGCCCTGGTGCTCGAAATTCAAATAAACGCTGCTGTCTCTATTTCTCGACAACTTCATCCTATTCCACGGACCCCAAGCTGGTATAGCTGTCGTATAATTTGTACACTGATGTATAGTAAGAAGGGATACAGCAGCAAATTCTCAGTGAAGTGTTAGGAAGGCCAATGCAACAAACATAAATGATGGAAAACACTTCACTGTTCTAATTACATATGAAAATTGGCATGAAAAAACCAGCAATCATAAAGAATGGGTCATAATGCAACACATGTACTGGGAACTGAGAAAAATCATTGTAATACCACAACTACCACAAAAACCAACTACAAAAAATCGCACCAGGAGAGAGGGGCAGCGGCTGCACGTGTGTTCTCTTCGATGTGCGGTCATGTACTATTCATCTTAGATCCTGTCTTACCCTCCCTCCTATCACCCGTCATCCGTCCCTCCCCTCACAAATACAGTGTCTCTGATGTGTCTCTGTGGTCCCCCTCACAAATACAGTGTCTCTGATGTGTCTCTGATGGTCCACAAAGACATCCATCAGGTGGCACGATATACTGTCTCTGCTCTGCAGAAATGAGTCGCAGATGGACAAGAGACACAGGAAGACGACGCTTCCTGCAAGCCATTAACCGTATTTTTTGGAAGGACCGGCCTCCCCTTGGAACAACAATGACATTCCGGGGAATTCTCCAGAATGCTTTCCCTAATGTCCGATGGTGCTGCATGGGAAGCCATGGCCGTACGGCCCGATGCCGCCGCCCATGCCGCCCCAGCAAGCAGAGCATTCGGCCACCCGTGGTCAGGGCAGCCTCCCCCGTGAGCTCATGGCTGGGCGCAGTCAGTAGGCCACAATGATGGCTATCCTGAGCAAAGATATTGTTTTGACTAAGAGTGCAACTGTGGCAGCACTTCCCTGTCGGGACCGACTGTTTCCACTGTTGTACACAGTTCTGATAGAAACATTTCAGTGTAATAGTTGTCAACGCACCTCGTATAAGCGAACGTGTACTAAAAAAAGCAATAGTGATGATAATAAAAAAAGACTTGTTTCCTTGAAAATAGGTGCAGTCCATTTTCTTTTATTTTTATAACTAAAATCGTTATACACTCCTGGAAATGGAAAAAAGAACACATTGACACCGGTGTGTCAGACCCACCATACTTGCTCCGGACACTGCGAGAGGGCTGTACAAGCAATGATCACACTCACGGCACAGCGGACACACCAGGAACCGCGGTGTTGGCCGTCGAATGGCGCTAGCTGCGCAGCATTTGTGCACCGCCGCCGTCAGTGACAGCCAGTTTGCCGTGGCATACGGAGCTCCATCGCAGTCTTTAACACTGGTAGCATGCCGCGACAGCGTGGACGTGAACCGTATGTGCAGTTGACGGACTTTGAGCGAGGGCGTATAGTGGGCATGCGGGAGGCCGGGTGGACGTACCGCCGAATTGCTCAACACGTGGGGCGTGAGGTCTCCACAGTACATCGATGTTGTCGCCAGTGGTCGGCGGAAGGTGCACGTGCCCGTCGACCTGGGACCGGACCGCAGCGACGCACGGATGCACGCCAAGACCGTAGGATCCTACGCAGTGCCGTAGGGGACCGCACCGCCACTTCCCAGCAAATTAGGGACACTGTTGCTCCTGGGGTATCGGCGAGGACCATTCGCAACCGTCTCCATGAAGCTGGGCTACGGTCCCGCACACCGTTAGGCCGTCTTCCGCTCACGCCCCAACATCGTGCAGCCCGCCTCCAGTGGTGTCGCGACAGGCGTGAATGGAGGGACGAATGGAGACGTGTCGTCTTCAGCGATGAGAGTCGCTTCTGCCTTGGTGCCAATGATGGTCGTATGCGTGTTTGGCGCCGTGCAGGTGAGCGCCACAATCAGGACTGCATACGACCGAGGCACACAGGGCCAACACCCGGCATCATGGTGTGGGGAGCGATCTCCTACACTGGCCGTACACCACTGGTGATCGTCGAGGGGACACTGAATAGTGCACGGTACATCCAAACCGTCATCGAACCCACCGTTCTACCATTCCTAGACCGGCAAGGGAACTTGCTGTTCCAACAGGACAATGCACGTCCGCATGTATCCCGTGCCACCCAACGTGCTCTAGAAGGTGTAAGTCAACTACCCTGGCCAGCAAGATCTCCGGATCTGTCCCCCATTGAGCATGTTTGGGACTGGATGAAGCGTCGTCTCACGCGGTCTGCACGTCCAGCACGAACGCTGGTCCAACTGAGGCGCCAGGTGGAAATGGCATGGCAAGCCGTTCCACAGGACTACATCCAGCATCTCTACGATCGTCTCCATGGGAGAATAGCAGCCTGCATTGCTGCGAAAGGTGGATATACACTGTACTAGTGCCGACATTGTGCATGCTCTGTTGCCTGTGTCTATGTGCCTGTGGTTCTGTCAGTGTGATCATGTGATGTATCTGACCCCAGGAATGTGTCAATAAAGTTTCCCCTTCCTGGGACAATGAATTCACGGTGTTCTTATTTCAATTTCCAGGAGTGTAGTTTGAGAGCATTCCTCATGTTCAGATTATAAACTGTCATGCGCGAGAGCATTACATTTTTTTCAGATGACTGAATTATCAATACAGAGTGGCATCCATACAGTCATTCTTTTACTTTAAACTGCACTATACAATGCACATCTCTCTCCCTCTCTCTTCCCTCCTCCCATTATTTCATGACATCCAATGACGTGTAAAGAAAAGGAAAATACAACACTGCCGCCGATTAAAGATGACGAAACTGCAAAGGTTGGAGCTGTATGGCGATACGTCTGACAGATGTATTAACTTATCTCACATATCCTATACATATCCATCTCATGTAAAATAGAAAAACTTCCACTATTTTGCTATGAAGCTACTGGTCATGGTAGAATGTCATCGTTATTTTGAGACTTTCATCAGAGTAAAGAAAAAGTGACAGTTTAAACTCTGAAGAAAAAAAACCTACAGTCTAACGCAACATCTATGTTAACTGACTCCTTTCAGTCTGATGGACAAAATTACATGGTTTGATAGCGTCCCAGGTGTTCAATCCAGTGTCTGTAAATTAATTGTCATGCATGTGGGTATCACAAATATTTCAGAAACGTGAAATAACATTAGAGAATACAGTCTTTCACGCTGCCTGTTCACACGTAGGAAAAAACAGAATTGTTTTACGTTTTGCAACAACAAGCTATAATTCCAGAGGATGTTGTGGTTTTGTACACTACGGCAGGTCCCATTTCACCACTGCAATGGTATATCGCGCTGGCATTTACGAAACACAAAAAACTAATTGCGATAGAATGCATTGTAATAGCACCTCCTAATATCACCTGGTAGAGAAACCTATAAGATTCCATCTATACCTCGATAACAAATACCGTCTTCATGCTGAAATACGACATACAGGGTGTTTCAAAAATGACCGGTATATTTCAAACGGCAATAAAAACTAAACGAGCAGCGATAGAAATACACCGTTTGTTGCAATATGCTTGGGACAACAGTACATTTTCAGGCGGACAAACTTTCGAAATTACAGTAGTTACAATTTTCAACAACAGATGGCGCTGCAAGTGATGTGAAAGATATAGAAGACAACGCAGTCTGTGGGTGCGCCATTCTCTATGTCGTCTTTCTGCTGTAAGCGTGTGCTGTTCACAACGTGCAAGTGTGCTGTAGACAACATGGTTTATTCCTTAGAACAGAGGATTTTTCTGGTGTTGGAATTCCACCGCCTAGAACACAGTGTTGTTGCAACAAGACGAAGTTTTCAACGGAGGTTTAATGTAACCAAAGGACCGAAAAGCGATACAATAAAGGATCTGTTTGAGAAATTTCAACGGACTGGAAACGTGACGGATGAACGTGCTGGAAAGGTAGGGCGACCGCGTACGGCAACCACAGAGGGCAACGCGCAGCTAGTGCAGCAGGTGATCCAACAGCGGCCTCGGGTTTCCGTTCGCCGTGTTGCAGCTGCGGTCCAAATGACGCCAACATCCACGTATCGTCTCATGCGCCAGAGTTTACACCTCTGTCCATACAAAATTCAAACGCGGCAACCCCTCAGCGCCGCTACCATTGCTGCACGAGAGACATTCGCTAACGATATAGTGCACAGGATTGATGACGACGATATGCATGTGGGCAGCATTTGGTTTACTGACGAAGCTTATTTTTACCTGGACGGCTTCGTCAATAAACAGAACTGGCGCATATGGGGAACCTAAAAGCCCCATGTCGCAGTCCCATCGTCCCTGCATCCTCAAAAAGTACTGGTCTGGGCCGCCATTTCTTCCAAAGGAATCATTGGCCCATTTTTCAGATCCGAAACGGTTACTGCATCACGCTATCTGGACATTCTTCGTGAATTTGTGGCGGTACAAACTGCCTTAGACGACACTGCGAACACCTCGTGGTTTATGCAAGATGGTGCCCGGCCACATCGCACGGCCGACGTCTTTAATTTCTTGAATGAATATTTCGATGATCGTGTGATTGTTTTGGGCTATCCGAAACATACAGGAGGTGGCGTGGATTGGCCTCCCTATTCGCCAGACATGAACCCCTGTGACTTCTTTCTGTGGGGACACTTGAAAGACCAGGTGTACCGCCAGAATCCAGAAACAATTGAACAGCTGAAGCAGTACATCTCATCTGCATGTGAAGCCATTCCGCCAGACACGTTGTCAAAGGTTTCGGGTAATTTCATTCAGAGACTACGCCATATTATTGCTACGCATGGTGGATATGTGGAAAATATCGTACTATAGAGTTTCCCAGACCGCAGCGCCATCTGTTGTTGAAAATTGTAACTACTGTAATTTCGAAAGTTTGTCTGCCTGAAAATGTACTGTTGTCCCAAGCATATTGCAACAAACGGTGTATTTCTATCGCTGCTCGTTTAGTTTTGATTGCCGTTTCAAATATACCGGTCATTTTTGAAACACCCTGTATTTGCTCAATTGCTCGTCTCTACCGACCTGTGTGTAAAGTTTTTGTCACCCAACTGATCATCATTCACTTTAGCTTCAGATTCTCGAGTTGTAGTTTCATAAGCACTTTGGCCGTCACAGACCACCCTGTTTCGCGCAATCTACTCACATATCAGGAAAAACACTATCATTTCTAGTTCCACAACGAGCTATAATTCAAGTGCCAGATACTTTATAACTATAGGTTGTGAAGTACGGAATAACACAGGACTTGCGATAATACATATTTTCACACACACAAACGTTACGAAAGTAATAAAAACAGTCATGATTTCACGAGAAGAGACACATTCTATTTCTGTTAGTTTTATGAGTAAAATCTGAGTAGTTTGAGAGCATTCTATGTTCAAATTACTAATTGTCATGCACGAGGGCATTACTTTCATTTCAGATATATGAAATACCGATACAGATCAGCATTTATACAGTCATTTATTACGTTCGAGAGCGCTGCTCTTTATTATTATGTAACATCCAGAGCAGGTAAAAAGAAAATATGAACTATCTGCATCTAAACTTTAACCTGCCATACCTCTCCTCCTAACGTCACATTTTACCGTGTCTCTCTTCTGATCTATCGAAAAACAAATACTGTCAGTGTGCAGCTGTCAATTATAATGCTCCATAACTGGCTTTCATGGACCTACATGTGTGCATAAAGTTTTGTCACCTGTGCGGGAAGGAAGACTATATCCAGCAGACTATAACTTGCAATAGATGATTCTTGTCTTACAGCGACAGATAACAGATATTCACGCGTTCCGTGTCGAAGAGGCCAAGAACACTACATCCTCATATTACACATGCACATGATCACTGTTCTGGTGCTGATCATCCCCGGAAGGTGCTGCTCACAGAATGGACAGGGTAGTAGAAGCATAAGGATACAGTTATCTTATAGGTAAAAATAACAAATGTGGCGGGCATCACAGCTTATGAACATAGAACGACTCTGCATCATTGAGGAACGTCCCCGAACAGCTGTCTGAAAGTGATGTACTCTGCATTTAATTCCATGTTCCACAGTGACAAGTAGCAAATGTCCAGTGTTCCACCAATCTGCCTCCATCCCAAACAAATGGTGACAGTTATTATGTGGTAATCAACAACGTGCCTGTGGATGGACGGGATGGAAAAGACACTGTTGACAAGAGACAATGCACTGTAATAAGCACTGCAGTAGATAGAGCGATCAAGTTTAGCTATTTTACCAGTTTTTCCGTAATTTCAACGCCAGCCATTGACACAGCAGAATGCTTCCCAATTTCTGTGTCATCGCTAAACCACCCATGCACTACTTTGTACGATATACTCTGTATTGATAATTCAGTCATCTGAAAAGAATGTAATGCTCTCGCGCATGACAGTTTATAATCTGAACATGAGGAATGCTCTCAAACTATAACGATTTTGGTTATAAAAATAAAAGAAAATGGACTGCACCTATTTTCAAGGAAACAAGACTTTTTTTTATTATCATCACTATTGCGTTTTTTTAGTACAAGTTCGCTTATACAAGGTGCATTGACAACTATTACACTGAAATGTTTCTATCAGAACTGTGGACAACAGTGGAAACAGTCGGTCCCGACAGGGAAGTGCTGCCACAGTTGCACTCTTAGACAAACAATATCTTTGCTCAGGATAGCCATCATTGTGGCCTGCTGACTGCCCCCAGCCATGAGCTCACCGGGGAGGCTGCCCTGACCACGGGTGGCCGAATGCTCTGCTTGCTGGGGCGGCATGGGCGGCGGCATCGGGCCGTACGGCCATGGCTTCCCATGCAGCACCAGCGGACATTAGGGAAAGCATTCTGGAGAATTCTCCGGAATGTCATTGTTGTTCCAAGGGGAGGCCAGTCCTTCCAAAAAATACGGTTAATGGCTTGCAGGAAGCGTCGTCTTCTTGTGTCTCTTGTCCATCTGCGACTAATTTCTGCAGAGCAGAGACAGTATATCATGCCACCTGATGGGTATCTTTGTGGACCATCAGAGACACATCAGAGACACTGTATTTGTGAGGGGAGGGACGGACGACGGGTGATAGAAGGGAGGGTAAGACAGGATCTAAGATGATTAGTACATGACCGCACATTGAAGAGAACACACGTGCAGCCGCTGCCCCTCTTTCCTGGTGCGATTTTTTGTGGTTGGTTTTTGTGGTAGTTGTGGTATTACAATGATTTTTCTGTTTCCAGTACATGTGTTGCATTATGACCCATTCTTTATGACTGCTGGTTTTTTCATGCCAATTTCCGTATGTAATTAGAACAGTGAAGTATTTTTCATCACTTATTTTTGTTGCATTGGCCTGCCTAACACTTCACTGAGAATTTGCTGCTCTATCCCTTCTTACTTTATATCAGTGTACAAATTATACGACGGCTATACCAATGTGACCTCTCGGGGTCAGTGGAATAGGATGAAGTTGTCGAGAAATAGAGACAGCAGCGTTTATCTGAATTTCGAGCACCAAGGCTGCAGGATGATTGTCGATCAATGCAGTGGGAGGTGTCTGTAGCGAACACCAAAGTTAAACAGCGAGACACACACGGTTGCAAAAAGAAGGGATGGCTGTGTGCATCTGAAGTCACCTCCTGCACTTTGGATTGACCAACCATTTCAGAAACACGAACAGTTCCAGCACATGCAACAGTCTCTATGAATTGTGCAATGCATCTTCAGTCCATCTCGTTGCATCGCCAGTATTTGCTGATAAGTATTCCTCCTATGCTCTCCCATTACCACCTCCTTCCATTCCTTGTGTAGGATGCCTGAGATACAGTCCTCAGCTGTATGCTTACAGATAACGCACTTAATAAACTTCTCTCTATCCAACACCAACATATTGTCATTTTTGCCCATTTTCCACCAAAAATATAGTATCTTCCACTCCAGGCTTTTTCCCGCCAGTTCAGAATTGGAGCAGAGAGATTTATTTCGACTTGTAAGTAAAGAGATCATCCTATGTAGAGTTTGAATAAGTCTGCCACTATTGCCGGCTGTTGTGGCCGAGCGGTTCTAGGCGCTTCACCCGGAATCGCGCGAATGCTGCTGTCGTAGGTTCGAATCCTGCCTCGGGCATGGATGTGTGTGATGTCCTTAGGTTAGTTAGGTTTAAGTAGTTCTAAGTTCTAGGGGACTGATGACCTCAGATGTTAAGTCCCATAGTGCTCAGAGCCATTTCAACCATCTGCCACTATTTCCGAGTGGTATTGTGAACTTTTTTCCCAGCAGGATAGAACCAGTTGAACGACATCTTCAATTTTAAGCTATTTTGCTATGCATATAGGTGTGTAATTAGGATCGATCTTGATGATAAATCATGTAATTAGAACCGATCTTCACTTTAGTTTCCCACCTAACCTTCCTCTCCAGCCACTGGGCAGAGATTGACCATTTCCCAGTGTAAGAGGGAGGCGGGGCGGGGGTGCACTTGGGCTTTCCACCCAGAAGCATTGGGGCTCGAGTCCTGGAAAGGACATCAGCCATTTTGTATTTCCCCCCAATTAGCGGGTGGGAGCTGGGGTTGAACGTCAGCGAAGCCTTGTGACAAAGAAATTCCCGCCAAAATTCGAAATTCCCGCGAGTAGGACAGGTGAGGGAGGGGTAGGGAGAGTGGGAGGGGTGTGAAGGAGAGGAGAAGGGGGCAGGGATCGATGTGCTGTCTGGGGAAAACCCATGACATCATCTGGGAACGCGGTGGGATAATTAATTGGTTAATTTAATTAATTTGAATGATTAATTTGATATCAGTTTTATAGCAAACGTTCACCAGAAACCTCTTCATCCCATAAATGATGCCTGCCTCACAATGCTTCCTTCAGCTGAGGAAAGAGGAAGAATTCACTGGGCGCCATTTCAGGCGAATAAAGGCAGAGAGGCAACATCTGATAGTGCAAAGAAACAGCATTTGTGACCGAGTACTGTGCAGAACAGCACGACCTGTGGCATTGTCATGGAGCAAAAACACTCCACTGGACGGCTTCCTGTGACGCTTTATTGGTTAGCAGTCTCGAAAAACTCTCAGCGTCACCTTACCAATAATGGTTAGATCTTCACCTATTTCGGCAATGCTGAATCCACATGTCTCCAATTTTTGTTTTGCTTGTTTGTCTCGGGAGGGGCAGGATTAGTTTTTAATTTCCTGTCGACAACGAAGTTATTGGAAACGGAGCAAGAGTTGGATTTGGGATGAATGGGGAAGGCAATAGGCCGTGCCCTTTCACAGGAACTGTCCTGGCATTTGCCTGAAGCGATTTAGGGAAATGTCGGCAAACTTAAATCATGATGGCCAGAAGCTGGTTTGAGCCGTCGTCCTCCCAAATGCAAGTCCAGGATGCTAACCACTGCTCCACCTTACTCGGTCTTTGTCTCTGGGACAGAGTGATAGATCCAGCACCCTCCCACTGTGATTAGGCGGCTAAAGAAGTCATCGGGGTCGACCTGACAGAGCTACAATATTTCCGCTGCTGCCGGGCGCTTTCTGAATGAGTGTGACCAACTGCGGAACCTAGAGAACTGTGATGTCCGCCATGCGAGATTTTGAGAACCGATCCGTAACTGATTTCCACATTGTCCACTATCAATTCCATTCTGATAATGCTGGTCTTCGAACACCAGAGCCGCCACTTGTCATTCCCATTTCTTCACAGAGAGATGTTCTGTCTCTCCATTCTTCACTATTCAGCTCTGTTTCACCGCACTGGAAATGTCTTTGCCAACTAACCAGACTGACATAAGATGTAAACAAATACTGTTGGCCTGAAGGCTAGAAAACGAATTACCACACGATACACTATTTTATAAATGGGTTGCACCAATTTATATTGGGTCCTCTAATGACGTACTGTACCGCAGGGATTTCAGTGTACACCAGGACTGCGGACGCGCACCTTCAAACAAACATAAGTTAGCAAGTTTGTTTGTTTGCCCATCATCCGCTGTAAGCAAAGAATCATTCGCTTTGTTGTGCCAGCCAAAAACTGGAATAACTGTTAGTCATCCTTAATTACATAAAAATTTTGACGTGAACTGTTTTATAATCTACATATATCGCGTATCAAAACAAAACTGTATCAGTCTACTTTCCACTGAAGATGTCTTAAAAAAGGCGAAACGCTTCTGCAACAAATTAAATACATTGTAGCAAAAACTAAGTTTCCTGTAAAGGCGCAACTCATCTCTGAGAATTCAGGTACACAAAAACACATCAAAGAGCCGAGAACTTCGCAAGCACAGCCAGATTCGTGGCTTAAGCGTGCAGTGCCCCTAGAAACTAGGCCGGACTTGTGAAGTTTTCGGTTCTTCGATAAGTATTCGATTCGTTTTGTTCCTTTAAAGAGTTCTCGAGTCCAAGAACTTCCCGATTCTGCCTATCACCAGCTGGGAGGGTGCTAATAAAGTAGAGCTTACGCCTATAGACAAATTACAGCAATACGTTAATGTGGTATTTGGTTTAACAAATCATATCTGTCTAAATGAATTAAAAATATGTGCCACTTTTCGCATTCTCGGGCGACTACACTAAATACTTACTTGACGTCAAATTGTAGTTGACGCAGCATTTACCCTGTATTTATAGCTTAACGCCACAATAGATCATTGCTATGAAACTGTCTCAAAAGTAAACTATGTTTCGACAGGTAGAGAAATTAATTCAAGAAGCATCTCGAAAGGCTATCTTCATCTTAAACATTCGAAACCAGATATCAGAAGAGTGGTTTCATCAACTAAACATTGGCATTACAATGAAGGTCTTTGTGGTGCTCAGTCATCACAGGATTTTGGAGGTTGTCGAATGGTACAAAGTTCACGCTGCGGGCGACTTACATCGCACAGTTATTGCCGAAAAGTCATCTGACAAAAGTTGGACGTTTAACCTAAAAGTGGATGATATTTGGAGTCGCCGCATAAATATGGAAGGATATCCTGTGAAGATAACCAGTGTAACTGTAAGTATATAATACACACTGTCCGAAAAAAAAAAAAATCGCAAAACCAAAAAATAATTAATGTAATGAAATTTCAGCAGTACATTTGTCTTGGTGACATGTTTAAGTGATTAACATTGCAAGATCAAAGGTCAATGAAAATGTGAACTGGTGGTACGTTAATAACCAGTGAAACTGCCAGAAAGTTGATTGCAAACATACAAACGTGCATGCATTGTGTTGAACAGGTGCTGGGTGTTACTTTGTGGGATGGACTTCCATGCCTGTTGCATTTGGTCCGTCAATACAAGGACGTTTAAAGCTGTTTGTGGATGATGCTGGAGTTGTTGTCCAATGATGTCCTCTATGTGCTCAATTGCAGACAGATTTGGTGATCGAGCAGGCCAAGGCAACATGTCGATGCTCTGTAGAGCGTGTTGAACTACAACAGCGGTATTTTGGCGAGTGTTATCCTGCTAGAAAACACTCCCTGGAATGCAGGTCATGAATGGCAGCCCAATAAGTTAGTCACCAGACTGAGGTACAAATTTATAGTTAGTGTGCATAGGATAACCACAAGAACGCTCCAGCTGTAATATGAAATCGCACCCCAGCCCATAACTCCAGGTGTAGGTCCAGTCAGTCAGCAGAAGGGCAAAATAAGTTTCAGGACAGTTTTTTAGTGTAGGTTGCCTACATTCAGCGGCAAACCTATTGTTCTCTTTTG